>NW_027414141.1:0-92382 GCF_964106895.1 Numenius arquata
GCCCCAAAGTCTGGGTGGCAATGCAAGTAGTTCCCAGAGGCGTTCATAAAAAGCAAGGGTTGTTCTGGCTGTCACCTTGGCTGTGGGAGCCAGGCCAAGAAGTTCAGCATATTGGAGGCCGGTGCTGGGAAAAAGTGAAAAAAAGGTGCTTTTGAAGATAGAGTGGCCAGGAAAGCCCGCAGCCCCAAAGTCTGGGTGGCAATGCAAGTAGTTCCCAGAGGCGTTCATAAAAAGCAAGACTTGTTCTGGCTGTCACCTTGGCTGTAGGAGGCAGGCCAGGACGTTCGGCATATTGGAGGCCGGTGGTAGGAAAAAGTGAAAAAAAGGTGCTTTGAAGATAGAGTGGCCAGGAAAGCCCGCAGCCCCAAAGTCTGGCTGGCAATGCAAGTAGTTCCCAGAGGCGTTCATAAAAAGCAAGACTTGTTCTGGCTGCCACCTTGGCTGTGGGAGCCAGGCCAGGACGTTCGGCATATTGGAGGCCGGTGCTGGGAAAAAGTGAAAAAAAGGTGCTTTTGAGGATAGGGTGGCCAGGAAAGCCCGCAGCCCCAAAGTCTGGGTGGCAATGCAAGTAGTTCCCAGAGGCGTTCATAAAAAGCAAGACTTGTTCTGGCTGCCACCTTGGCTGTGGGAGTCAGGTCCGGACATTCGGCATATTGGAGGCCGGTGCTGGAAAAAGTGAAAAAAAGGTGCTTTTGAGGATAGGGTGGCCAGGAAAGCCGCAGCCCCAAAGTCTGGGTGGCAATGCAAGTAGTTCCCAGAGGCGTTCATAAAAAGCAAGAGGTGTTCTGGCTGCCACGTTGGCTGTGGGAGTCAGCTCCGGACGTTCGGCATATTGGAGGCCGGTGCTGGGAAAAAGTGAAAAAAAAGGTGCTTTTGAGGATAGGGTGGCCAGGAAAGCCCGCAGCCGCAAAGTCTGGGTGGCAATGCAAGTAGTTCCAGAGGCGTTCATAAAAAGCAAGAGTTGTTCTGGCTGCCACCCTTGGCTGTGGAAACAAGGTAAGGAAGTTCAGCATATTGGAGGCCGGTGCTGGGAAAAAGTGAAAAAAAGGTGCTTTTGAGGATAGGGTGGCCAGGAAAGCCCGCAGCCCCAAAGTCTGGCTGGCAATGCAAGTAGTTCCCAGAGGCGTTCATAAAAAGCAAGTGTTGTTCTGGCTGCCACCTTGGCTGTAGGAGCCAGGCCAGGACGTTCGGCATATTGGAGGCAGGTGCTGGAAAAAGTGAAAAAAAGGTGCTTTTGAGGATAGGGTGGCCAGGAAAGCCCACAGCCCCAAAGTCTGTCTGGCAAAGCAAATAGTTCCCAGAGGCGTTCATAAAAAGCAAGAGGTGTTCTGGCTGCCAACTTGGGTGTGGGAGCCAGGCCAGGAAGTTCGGCATATTGGAGGCCGGTGCTGGGAAAAAGTGAAAAAAAGGTGCTTTTGAGGATAGAGTGGCCAGGAAAGCCCGCAGCCCCAAAGTCAGGGTGGCAATGCAAGTAGTTCCCAGAGGCGTTCATAAAAAGCAAGGGTTGTTCTGGCTGCCACCTTGGCTGTAGGAGCCAGGCCAGGACGTTCAGCATATTGGAGGCCGGTGCTGGGAAAAAGTGAAAAAAAGGTGCTTTTGAGGATAGGGTGGCCAGGAAAGCCCGCAGCCCAAAGTCTGGGTGGCAATGCAAGTAGTTCCCAGAGGCGTTCATAAAAAGCAAGAGTTGTTCTGGCTGCCACCTTGGCTGTGGGAACAAGGGAAGGATGATCGGCATATTGAAGGCGGGTGCTGGGAAAAAGTGAAAAAAAGGTGCTTTTGAAGAAAGAGTGGCCAGGAAAGCCCGCAGCCCCAAAGTCTGGCTGGCAATGCAAGTAGTTCCAGAGGCGTTCATAAAAAGCAAGAGTTGTTCTGGCTGCCACCCTTGGCTGTGGAAACAAGGCAAGGACGATCAGCATATTGGAGGCCGGTGCTGGGAAAAAGTGAAAAAAAGGTGCTTTTGAGGATAGGGTGGCCAGGAAAGCCCGCAGCCCCAAAGTCTGGGTGGCAATGCAAGTAGTTCCCAGAGGCGTTCATAAAAAGCAAGAGTTGTTCTGGCTGCCAACTTGGGTGTGGGAGCCAGGCCAAGAAGTTCAGCATATTGGAGGCCGGTGCTGGGAAAAAGTGAAAAAAAGGTGCTTTTGAGGATAGGGTGGCCAGGAAAGCCCACAGCCCCAAAGTCTGGCTGGCAATGCAAGTAGTTCCCAGAGGCGTTCATAAAAAGCAAGGGTTGTTCTGGCTGCCACCTTGGCTGTGGGAACAAGGCAAGGATGATCGGCATATTGGAGGCCGGTGCTGGGAAAAAGTGAAAAAAGGTGCTTTTGAGGATAGGGTGGCCAGGAAAGCCCGCAGCTCCAAAGTCTTGGTGGCAATGCAAGTAGTTCCCAGAGGCGTTCATAAAAAGCAAGAGGTGTTCTGGCTGCCACCCTTGGCTGTGGGAGTCAGCTCCGGACGTTCGGCATATTGGAGGCCGGTGCTGGGAAAAAGTGAAAAAAAGGTGCTTTTGAGGATAGGGTGGCCAGGAAGGCCCACAGCCCCAAAGTCTGTCTGGCAAAGCAAGTAGTTCCACAGGCGTTCATAAAAAGCAAGGGTTGTTCTGGCTGCCACCTTGGGTGTGGGAACCAGGCCAGGAAGTTCGGCATATTGGAGGCCGGTGCTGGGAAAAAGTGAAAAAAAGGTGCTTTTGAAGAAAGAGTGGCCAGGAAAGCCCGTAGCCCCAAAGTCTGGGTGGCAATGCAAGTAGTTCCAGAGGTGTTCATAAAAAGCAAGACTTGTTCTGGCTGTCACCTGGCTGTGGGAACAAGGCAAGGACATTCGCATATTGGAGGCCGGTTGCTGGGAAAAAGTGAAAAAAAGGTGCTTTTGAGGATAGGGTGGCCAGGAAAGCCCGCAGCCCCAAAGTCTGGGTGGCAATGCAAGTAGTTCCCAGAGGCGTTCATAAAAAGCAAGACTTGTTCTGGCTGCCACCTTGGGTGTGGGAGTCAGCTCCGGACGTTCGGCATATTGCAGGCCGGTGCTGGGAAAAAGTGAAAAAAAGGTGCTTTTGAGGATAGGGTGGCCAGGAAAGCCCGCAGCCCCAAAGTCTGGGTGGCAATGCAAGTAGTTCCCAGAGGCGTTCATAAAAAGCAAGAGGTGTTCTGGCTGCCACCTTGGCTGTGGAAACAAGGCAAGGACGTTCAGCATATTGGAGGCCGGTGCTGGGAAAAAGTGAAAAAAAGGTGCTTTTGAGGATAGAGTGGCCAGGAAAGCCCGCAGCCCCAAAGTCTGGGTGGCAATGCAAGTAGTTCCCAGAGGCGTTCATAAAAAGCAAGGGTTGTTCTGGCTGTCACCTTGGCTGTGGGAGTCAGGTCCGGACATTCGGCATATTGGAGGCCGGTGCTGGGAAAAAGTGAAAAAAAGGTGCTTTTGAGGATAGGGTGGCCAGGAAAGCCCGCAGCCCCAAAGTCTGGGTGGCAATGCAAGTAGTTCCCAGAGGCGTTCATAAAAAGCAAGAGGTGTTCTGGCTGCCACCTTGGCTGTGGGAGTCAGGTCCGGACATTCGGCATATTGGAGGCCGGTGCTGGGAAAAAGTGAAAAAAAGGTGCTTTTGAGGATAGGGTGGCCAGGAAAGCCCGTAGCCCCAAAGTCTGGGTGGCAATGCAAGTAGTTCCCAGAGGTGTTCATAAAAAGTAAGACTTGTTCTGGCTGTCACCTTGGCTGTGGGAACAAGGCAAGGACATTCGGCATATTGGAGGCCGGTGCTGGGAAAAAGTGAAATAAAGGTGCTTTTGAGGATAGGGTGGCCAGGAAAGCCCGCAGCCCCAAAGTCTGGGTGGCAATGCAAGTAGTTCCCAGAGGCGTTCATAAAAAGCAAGACTTGTTCTGGCTGCCACCTTGGCTGTGGGAGTCAACTCCGGACGTTCGGCATATTGGAGGCCGGTGCTGGGAAAAAGTGAAAAAAAGGTGCTTTTGAGGATAGAGTAGCCAGGAAAGCCCGTAGCCCCAAAGTCTGGGTGGCAATGCAAGTAGTTCCCAGAGGTGTTCATAAAAAGCAAGACTTGTTCTGGCTGTCACCTTGGCTGTGGGAACAAGGCAAGGACATTCGGCATATTGGAGGCCGGTGCTGGGAAAAAGTGAAAAAAAGGTGCTTTTGAGGATAGGGTGGCCAGGAAAGCCCGCAGCCCCAAAGTCTGGCTGGCAATGCAAGTAGTTCCCAGAGGCGTTCATAAAAAGCAAGAGGTGTTCTGGCTGCCACCCTTGGCTGTGGGAGCCAGGCCAGGACGATCGGCATATTGGAGGCGGGTGCTGGGAAAAAGTGAAAAAAAGGTGCTTTGAAGATAGAGTGGCCAGGAAAGCCCGCAGCCCCAAAGTCTGGGTGGCAATGCAAGTAGTTCCCAGAGGCGTTCATAAAAAGCAAGGGTTGTTCTGGCTGTCACCTTGGCTGTGGGAGCCAGGCCAAGAAGTTCAGCATATTGGAGGCCGGTGCTGGGAAAAAGTGAAAAAAAGGTGCTTTTGAGCATAGGGTGGCCAGGAAAGCCCGCAGCGCCAAAGTCTGTCTGGCAATGCAAGTAGTTCCCAGAGGCGTTCATAAAAAGCAAGACTTGTTCTGGCTGCCACCTTGGCTGTGGGAGTCAGGTCCGGACATTCGGCATATTGGAGGCCGGTGCTGGGAAAAAAGTGAAAAAAAGGTGCTTTTGAGGATAGGGTGGCCAGGAAAGCCCGCAGCCCCAAAGTCTGGGTGGCAATGCAAGTAGTTCCCAGAGGCGTTCATAAAAAGCAAGAGTTGTTCTGGCTGCCAACTTGGGTGTGGGAGCCAGGCCAAGAAGTTCAGCATATTGGAGGCCAGTGCTGGGAAAAAGTGAAAAAAAGGTGCTTTTGAGGATAGGGTGGCCAGGAAAGCCCACAGCCCCAAAGTCTGGCTGGCAATGCAAGTAGTTCCCAGAGGCGTTCATAAAAAGCAAGGGTTGTTCTGGCTGCCACCTTGGCTGTAGGAGCCAGTCCAGGACGTTCAGCATATTGGAGGCGGGTGCTGGGAAAAAGTGAAAAAAAGGTGCTTTTGAGGAGAGAGTGGCCAGGAAAGCCCGCAGCCCCAAAGTCTGTCTGGCAATGCAAGTAGTTCCCAGAGGCGTTCATAAAAAGCAAGAGTTGTTCTGGCTGCCACCTTGGCTGTGGGAATAAGGCAAGGATGATCGGCGTATTGGAGGCGGGTGCTGGGAAAAAGTGAAAAAAAGGTGCTTTTGAAGAAAGAGTGGCCAGGAAAGCCCGCAGCCCCAAAGTCTGGCTGGCAATGCAAGTAGTTCCCAGAGGCGTTCATAAAAAGCAAGACTTGTTCTGGCTGCCACCTTGGCTGTGGGAGTCAGCTCCGGACGTTCGGCATATTGGAGGCCGGTGCTGGGAAAAAGTGAAAAAAAGGTGCTTTTGAGGATAGGGTGGCCAGGAAAGCCCGCAGCCCCAAAGTCTGGGTGGCAATGCAAGTAGTTCCTAGAGGCGTTCATAAAAAGCAAGAGTTTTTCTGGCTGCCACCCTTGGCTGTGGAAACAAGGCAAGGACGTTCAGCATATTGGAGGCCGGTGCTGGGAAAAAGTGAAAAAAAGGTGCTTTTGAGGATAGGGTGGCCAGGAAAGCCCGCAGCCCCAAAGTCTGGGTGGCAATGCAAGTAGTTCCCAGAGGCGTTCATAAAAAGCAAGGGTTGTTCTGGCTGTCACCTTGGCTGTGGGAGCCAGGCCAAGAAGTTCAGCATATTGGAGGCCGGTGCTGGGAAAAAGTGAAAAAAAGGTGCTTTTGAAGATAGAGTGGCCAGGAAAGCCCGCAGCCCCAAAGTCTGGGTGGCAATGCAAGTAGTTCCCAGAGGCGTTCATAAAAAGCAAGACTTGTTCTGGCTGTCACCTTGGCTGTAGGAGGCAGGCCAGGACGTTCGGCATATTGGAGGCCGGTGGTAGGAAAAAGTGAAAAAAAGGTGCTTTGAAGATAGAGTGGCCAGGAAAGCCCGCAGCCCCAAAGTCTGGCTGGCAATGCAAGTAGTTCCCAGAGGCGTTCATAAAAAGCAAGACTTGTTCTGGCTGCCACCTTGGCTGTGGGAGCCAGGCCAGGACGTTCGGCATATTGGAGGCCGGTGCTGGGAAAAAGTGAAAAAAAGGTGCTTTTGAGGATAGGGTGGCCAGGAAAGCCCGCAGCCCCAAAGTCTGGGTGGCAATGCAAGTAGTTCCCAGAGGCGTTCATAAAAAGCAAGACTTGTTCTGGCTGCCACCTTGGCTGTGGGAGTCAGGTCCGGACATTCGGCATATTGGAGGCCGGTGCTGGGAAAAAGTGAAAAAAAGGTGCTTTTGAGGATAGGGTGGCCAGGAAAGCCCGCAGCCCCAAAGTCTGGGTGGCAATGCAAGTAGTTCCCAGAGGCGTTCATAAAAAGCAAGAGGTGTTCTGGCTGCCACGTTGGCTGTGGGAGTCAGCTCCGGACGTTCGGCATATTGGAGGCCGGTGCTGGGAAAAAGTGAAAAAAAAGGTGCTTTTGAGGATAGGGTGGCCAGGAAAGCCCGCAGCCGCAAAGTCTGGGTGGCAATGCAAGTAGTTCCCAGAGGCGTTCATAAAAAGCAAGAGTTGTTCTGGCTGCCACCCTTGGCTGTGGAAACAAGGTAAGGAAGTTCAGCATATTGGAGGCCGGTGCTGGGAAAAAGTGAAAAAAAGGTGCTTTTGAGGATAGGGTGGCCAGGAAAGCCCGCAGCCCCAAAGTCTGGCTGGCAATGCAAGTAGTTCCCAGAGGCGTTCATAAAAAGCAAGTGTTGTTCTGGCTGCCACCTTGGCTGTAGGAGCCAGGCCAGGACGTTCGGCATATTGGAGGCAGGTGCTGGGAAAAAGTGAAAAAAAGGTGCTTTTGAGGATAGGGTGGCCAGGAAAGCCCACAGCCCCAAAGTCTGTCTGGCAAAGCAAATAGTTCCCAGAGGCGTTCATAAAAAGCAAGAGGTGTTCTGGCTGCCAACTTGGGTGTGGGAGCCAGGCCAGGAAGTTCGGCATATTGGAGGCCGGTGCTGGGAAAAAGTGAAAAAAAGGTGCTTTTGAGGATAGAGTGGCCAGGAAAGCCCGCAGCCCCAAAGTCAGGGTGGCAATGCAAGTAGTTCCCAGAGGCGTTCATAAAAAGCAAGGGTTGTTCTGGCTGCCACCTTGGCTGTAGGAGCCAGGCCAGGACGTTCAGCATATTGGAGGCCGGTGCTGGGAAAAAGTGAAAAAAAGGTGCTTTTGAGGATAGGGTGGCCAGGAAAGCCCGCAGCCCCAAAGTCTGGGTGGCAATGCAAGTAGTTCCCAGAGGCGTTCATAAAAAGCAAGAGTTGTTCTGGCTGCCAACTTGGGTGTGGGAGCCAGGCCAAGAAGTTCAGCATATTGGAGGCCGGTGCTGGGAAAAAGTGAAAAAAAGGTGCTTTTGAGGATAGGGTGGCCAGGAAAGCCCACAGCCCCAAAGTCTGGCTGGCAATGCAAGTAGTTCCCAGAGGCGTTCATAAAAAGCAAGGGTTGTTCTGGCTGCCACCTTGGCTGTAGGAGCCAGTCCAGGACGTTCAGCATATTGGAGGCGGGTGCTGGGAAAAAGTGAAAAAAAGGTGCTTTTGAAGAAAGAGTGGCCAGGAAAGCCCGCAGCCCCAAAGTCTGGGTGGCAAAGCAAGTAGTTCCCAGAGGCGTTCATAAAAAGCAAGAGTTGTTCTGGCTGCCACCTTGGCTGTGGGAACAAGGCAAGGATGATCGGCATATTGGAGGCCGGTGCTGGGAAAAAGTGAAATAAAGGTGCTTTTGAGGATAGGGTGGCCAGGAAATCCCGCAGCTCCAAAGTCTGGGTGGCAATGCAAGTAGTTCCCAGAGGCGTTCATAAAAAGCAAGAGGTGTTCTGGCTGCCACCCTTGGCTGTGGGAGTCAGGTCCGGACGTTCGGCATATTGGAGGCCGGTGCTGGGAAAAAGTGAAAAAAAGGTGCTTTTGAGGATAGGGTGGCCAGGAAAGCGCACAGCCCCAAAGTCTGTCTGGCAAAGCAAGTAGTTCCACAGGCGTTCATAAAAAGCAAGGGTTGTTCTGGCTGCCACCTTGGGTGTGGGAACCAGGCCAGGAAGTTCGGCATATTGGAGGCCGGTGCTGGGAAAAAGTGAAAAAAAGGTGCTTTTGAGGATAGGGTGGCCAGGAAAGCCCGCAGCCCCAAAGTCTGGGTGGCAATGCAAGTAGTTCCCAGAGGCGTTCATAAAAAGCAAGACTTGTTCTGGCTGCCACCTTGGCTGTGGGAGTCAGGTCCGGACATTCGGCATATTGGAGGCCGGTGCTGGGAAAAAGTGAAAGAAAGGTGCTTTGGAGGATAGAGTGGCCAGGAAAGCCCGCAGCCCCAAAGTCTGGGTGGCAATGCAAGTAGTTCCCAGAGGCGTTCATAAAAAGCAAGGGTTGTTCTGGCTGCCACCTTGGCTGTAGGAGCCAGGCCAGGACGTTCAGCATATTGGAGGCAGGTGCTGGGAAAAAGTGAAAAAAAGGTGCTTTTGAGGATAGAGTGGCCAGGAAAGCCCGCAGCCCCAAAGTCTGGGTGGCAATGCAAGTAGTTCCCAGAGGCGTTCATAAAAAGCAAGAGTTGTTCTGGCTGCCACCTTGGCTGTGGGAACAAGGCAAGGACATTCGTCATATTGGAGGCCGGTGCTGGGAAAAAGTGAAAAAAAGGTGCTTTTGAAGAAAGAGTGGCCAGGAAAGCCCACAGCCCCAAAGTCTGGGTGGCAATGCAAGTAGTTCCCAGAGGCGTTCATAAAAAGCAAGGGTTGTTCTGGCTGTCACCTTGGCTGTGGGAGCCAGGCCAGGACGTTCGGCATATTGGAGGCCGGTGCTGGGAAAAATTGAAAAAAAGGTGCTTTTGAGGATAGGGTGGCCAGGAAAGCCCGCAGCCTCAAAGTCTGTCTGGCAATGCAAGTAGTTCCCAGAGGCGTTCATAAAAAGCAAGGGTTGTTCCGGCTGCCACCTTGGCTGTAGGAGCCAGGCCAGGACGTTCAGCATATTGGAGGCAGGTGCTGGGAAAAAGTGAAAAAAAGGTGCTTTTGAGGATAGAGTGGCCAGGAAAGCCCGCAGCCCCAAAGTCTGGGTGGCAATGCAAGTAGTTCCCAGAGGCGTTCATAAAAAGCAAGAGTTGTTCTGGCTGCCACCTTGGCTGTGGGAACAAGGCAAGGACATTCGGCATATTGGAGGCCGGTGCTGGGAAAAAGTGAAAAAAAGGTGCTTTTGAAGAAAGAGTGGCCAGGAAAGCCCGCAGCCCCAAAGTCTGGGTGGCAATGCAAGTAGTTCCCAGAGGCGTTCATAAAAAGCAAGACTTGTTCTGGCTGTCACTTTGGCTGTGGGAGCCAGGCCAGGACGTTCGGCATATTGGAGGCCGGTGCTGGGAAAAAGTGAAAAAAAGGTGCTTTTGAGGATAGGGTGGCCAGGAAAGCCCGCAGCCCCAAAGTCTGGGTGGCAATGCAAGTAGTTCCTAGAGGCGTTCATAAAAAGCAAGAGTTTTTCTGGCTGCCACCCTTGGCTGTGCTAACAAGGCAAGGACGATCAGCATATTGGAGGCCGGTGCTGGGAAAAAGTGAAAAAAAGGTGCTTTTGAGGATAGGGTGGCCAGGAAAGCCCGCAGCCCCAAAGTCTGGGTGGCAATGCAAGTAGTTCCTAGAGGCGTTCATAAAAAGCAAGAGTTTTTCTGGCTGCCACCCTTGGCTGTGCTAACAAGGCAAGGACGATCAGCATATTGGAGGCCGGTGCTGGGAAAAAGTGAAAAAAAGGTGCTTTTGAGGATAGGGTGGCCAGGAAAGCCCGCAGCCCCAAAGTCTGGGTGGCAATGCAAGTAGTTCCCAGAGGCGTTCATAAAAAGCAAGAGTTGTTCTGGCTGCCAACTTGGGTGTGGGAGCCAGGCCAAGAAGTTCAGCATATTGGAGGCCGGTGCTGGGAAAAAGTGAAAAAAAGGTGCTTTTGAGGATAGGGTGGCCAGGAAAGCCCACAGCCCCAAAGTCTGGGTGGCAATGCAAGTAGTTCCCAGAGGCGTTCATAAAAAGCAAGGGTTGTTCTGGCTGCCACCTTGGCTGTAGGAGCCAGGCCAGGACGTTCAGCATATTGGAGGCAGGTGCTGGGAAAAAGTGAAAAAAAGGTGCTTTTGAGGAGAGAGTGGCCAGGAAAGCCCACAGCCCCAAAGTCTGGGTGGCAATGCAAGTAGTTCCCAGAGGCGTTCATAAAAAGCAAGAGTTGTTCTGGCTGCCACCTTGGCTGTGGGAACAAGGCAAGGATGATCGGCATATTGGAGGCCGGTGCTGGGAAAAAGTGAAAAAAAGGTGCTTTTGAGGATAGGGTGGCCAGGAAAGCCCGCAGCTCCAAAGTCTTGGTGGCAATGCAAGTAGTTCCCAGAGGCGTTCATAAAAAGCAAGAGGTGTTCTGGCTGCCACCCTTGGCTGTGGGAGTCAGCTCCGGACGTTCGGCATATTGGAGGCCGGTGCTGGGAAAAAGTGAAAAAAAGGTGCTTTTGAGGATAGGGTGGCCAGGAAAGCCCACAGCCCCAAAGTCTGTCTGGCAAAGCAAGTAGTTCCACAGGCGTTCATAAAAAGCAAGGGTTGTTCTGGCTGCTACCTTGGTTGTGGGAACCAGGCCAGGAAGTTCGGCATATTGGAGGCCGGTGCTGGGAAAAAGTGAAAAAAAGGTGCTTTTGAAGAAAGAGTGGCCAGGAAAGCCCGTAGCCCCAAAGTCTGGGTGGCAATGCAAGTAGTTCCCAGAGGTGTTCATAAAAAGCAAGACTTGTTCTGGCTGTCACCTTGGCTGTGGGAACAAGGCAAGGACATTCGGCATATTGGAGGCCGGTGCTGGGAAAAAGTGAAAAAAAGGTGCTTTTGAGGATAGGGTGGCCAGGAAAGCCCGCAGCCCCAAAGTCAGGGTGGCAATGCAAGTAGTTCCCAGAGGCGTTCATAAAAAGCAAGGGTTGTTCTGGCTGCCACCTTGGCTGTGGGAGTCAGCTCCGGACGTTCGGCATATTGGAGGCCGGTGCTGGGAAAAAGTGAAAAAAAGGTGCTTTAGAGGATAGGGTGGCCAGGAAAGCCCACAGCCCCAAAGTCTGTCTGGCAAAGCAAGTAGTTCCCAGAGGCGTTCATAAAAAGCAAGAGTTGTTCTGGCTGCCAACTTGGCTGTGGGAGCCAGGCCAGGACGTTCGGCATATTGGAGGCCGGTGCTGGGAAAAAGTGAAAAAAAGGTGCTTTTGAGGATAGGGTGGCCAGGAAAGCCCGCAGCCCCAAAGTCTGTCTGGCAATGCAAGTAGTTCCCAGAGGCGTTCATAAAAAGCAAGACTTGTTCTGGCTGCCACCTTGGCTGTGGGAGTCAGGTCCGGACATTCGGCATATTGGAGGCCGGTGCTGGGAAAAAGTGAAAAAAAGGTGCTTTTGAGGATAGGGTGGCCAGGAAAGCCCGCAGCCCCAAAGTCTGGGTGGCAATGCAAGTAGTTCCCAGAGGCGTTCATAAAAAGCGAGAGGTGTTCTGGCTGCCACCTTGGGTGTGGGAGCCAGGCCAGGACGTTCGGCATATTGGAGGCCGGTGCTGGGAAAAAGTGAAAAAAAGGTGCTTTTGAGGATAGGGTGGCCAGGAAAGCCCGCAGCCCCAAAGTCTGGGTGGCAATGCAAGTAGTTCCCAGAGGCGTTCATAAAAAGCAAGAGTTGTTCTGGCTGCCACCTTGGCTGTGGGAGTCAGCTCCGGACGTTCGGCATATTGGAGGCCGGTGCTGGGAAAAAGTGAAAAAAAGGTGCTTTTGAGGATAGGGTGGCCAGGAAAGCCCGCAGCCCCAAAGTCTGGGTGGCAATGCAAGTAGTTCCCAGAGGCGTTCATAAAAAGCAAGAGGTGTTCTGGCTGCCACCTTGGCTGTGGAAACAAGGCAAGGACGTTCAGCATATTGGAGGCCGGTGCTGGGAAAAAGTGAAAAAAAGGTGCTTTGGAGGATAGAGTGGCCAGGAAAGCCCGCAGCCCCAAAGTCTGGGTGGCAATGCAAGTAGTTCCCAGAGGCGTTCATAAAAAGCAAGGGTTGTTCTGGCTGTCACCTTGGCTGTGGGAGTCAGGTCCGGACATTCGGCATATTGGAGGCCGGTGCTGGGAAAAAGTGAAAAAAAGGTGCTTTTGAGGATAGGGTGGCCAGGAAAGCCCGCAGCCCCAAAGTCTGGGTGGCAATGCAAGTAGTTCCCAGAGGCGTTCATAAAAAGCAAGAGGTGTTCTGGCTGCCACCTTGGCTGTGGGAGTCAGGTCCGGACATTCGGCATATTGGAGGCCGGTGCTGGGAAAAAGTGAAAAAAAGGTGCTTTTGAAGAAAGAGTGGCCAGGAAAGCTGGTAGCCCCAAAGTCTGGGTGGCAATGCAAGTAGTTCCCAGAGGTGTTCATAAAAAGTAAGACTTGTTCTGGCTGTCACCTTGGCTGTGGGAACAAGGCAAGGACATTCGGCATATTGGAGGCCGGTGCTGGGAAAAAGTGAAAAAAAGGTGCTTTTGAGGATAGGGTGGCCAGGAAAGCCCGCAGCCCCAAAGTCTGGCTGGCAATGCAAGTAGTTCCCAGAGGCGTTCATAAAAAGCAAGAGGTGTTCTGGCTGCCACCTTGGCTGTGGAAACAAGGCAAGGACGTTCAGCATATTGGAGGCCGGTGCTGGGAAAAAGTGAAAAAAAGGTGCTTTGGAGGATAGAGTGGCCAGGAAAGCCCGCAGCCCCAAAGTCTGGGTGGCAATGCAAGTAGTTCCCAGAGGCGTTCATAAAAAGCAAGGGCTGTTCTGGCTGTCACCTTGGCTGTGGGAGTCAGGTCCGGACATTCGGCATATTGGAGGCCGGTGCTGGGAAAAAGTGAAAAAAAGGTGCTTTTGAGGATAGGGTGGCCAGGAAAGCCCGCAGCCCCAAAGTCTCTCTGGCAATGCAAGTAGTTCCCAGAGGCGTTCATAAAAAGCAAGACTTGTTCTGGCTGCCACCTTGGCTGTGGGAGTCAGGTCCGGACGTTCGGCATATTGGAGGCCGGTGCTGGGAAAAAGTGAAAAAAAGGTGCTTTTGAGGATAGGGTGGCCAGGAAAGCCCACAGCCCCAAAGTCTGGGTGGCAATGCAAGTAGTTCCCAGAGGTGTTCATAAAAAGCAAGACTTGTTCTGGCTGTCACCTTGGCTGTGGGAACAAGGCAAGGACATTCGGCATATTGGAGGCCGGTGCTGGGAAAAAGTGAAAAAAAGGTGCTTTTGAGGATAGGGTGGCCAGGAAAGCCCGCAGCCCCAAAGTCAGGGTGGCAATGCAAGTAGTTCCCAGAGGCGTTCATAAAAAGCAAGACTTGTTCTGGCTGCCACCTTGGCTGTGGGAGTCAGCTCCGGACGTTCGGCATATTGGAGGCCGGTGCTGGGAAAAAGTGAAAAAAAGGTCTTTAGAGGATAGGGTGGCCAGGAAAGCCCACAGCCCCAAAGTCTGGGTGGCAAAGCAAGTAGTTCCCAGAGGCGTTCATAAAAAGCAAGAGTTGTTCTGGCTGCCAACTTGGCTGTGGGAGCCAGGCCAGGAAGTTCAGCATATTGGAGGCCGGTGCTGGGAAAAAGTGAAAAAAAGGTGCTTTTGAGGATAGGGTGGCCAGGAAAGCCCGCAGCCCCAAAGTCTGGGTGGCAATGCAAGTAGTTCCCAGAGGCGTTCATAAAAAGCAAGAGGTGTTCTGGCTGCCACCTTGGCTGTGGGAGCCAGGCCAGGATGTTCGGCATATTGGAGGCCGGTGCTGGGAAAAAGTGAAAAAAAGGTGCTTTTGAGGATAGGGTGGCCAGGAAAGCCCGCAGCCCCAAAGTCTGTCTGGCAATGCAAGTAGTTCCCAGAGGCGTTCATAAAAAGCAAGACTTGTTCTGGCTGCCACCTTGGCTGTGGGAGTCAGGTCCGGACATTCGGCATATTGGAGGCCGGTGCTGGGAAAAAAGTGAAAAAAAGGTGCTTTTGAGGATAGGGTGGCCAGGAAAGCCCGCAGCCCCAAAGTCTGGGTGGCAATGCAAGTAGTTCCCAGAGGCGTTCATAAAAAGCAAGAGGTGTTCTGGCTGCCACCTTGGCTGTGGGAGCCAGGCCAGGACGTTCGGCATATTGGAGGCCGGTGCTGGGAAAAAGTGAAAAAAAGGTGCTTTTGAGGATAGGGTGGCCAGGAAAGCCCGCAGCCCCAAAGTCTGGGTGGCAATGCAAGTAGTTCCCAGAGGCGTTCATAAAAAGCAAGAGTTGTTCTGGCTGCCACCTTGGCTGTGGGAACAATGGAAGGATGATCGGCATATTGGAGGCGGGTGCTGGGAAAAAGTGAAAAAAAGGTGCTTTTGAAGAAAGAGTGGCCAGGAAAGCCCGCAGCCCCAAAGTCTGGCTGGCAATGCAAGTAGTTCCCAGAAGCGTTCATAAAAAGCAAGAGGTGTTCTGGCTGCCACCCTTGGCTGTGGGAGTCAGCTCCGGACGTTCGGCATATTGGAGGCCGGTGCTGGGAAAAAGTGAAAAAAAGGTGCTTTTGAGGATAGGGTGGCCAGGAAGGCCCACAGCCCCAAAGTCTGGGTGGCAATGCAAGTAGTTCCCAGAGGCGTTCATAAAAAGCAAGACTTGTTCTGGCTGCCACCTTGGCTGTGGGAGTCAGCTCCGGACGTTCGGCATATTGCAGGCCGGTGCTGGGAAAAAGTGAAAAAAAGGTGCTTTTGAGGATAGGGTGGCCAGGAAAGCCCGCAGCCCCAAAGTCTGGGTGGCAATGCAAGTAGTTCCCAGAGGCGTTCATAAAAAGCAAGAGGTGTTCTGGCTGCCACCTTGGCTGTGGAAACAAGGCCAGGACGTTCGGCATATTGGAGGCCGGTGCTGGGAAAAAGTGAAAAAAAGGTGCTTTTGAGGATAGAGTGGCCAGGAAAGCCCGCAGCCCCAAAGTCTGGGTGGCAATGCAAGTAGTTCCCAGAGGCGTTCATAAAAAGCAAGGGTTGTTCTGGCTGTCACCTTGGCTGTGGGAGTCAGGTCCGGACATTCGGCATATTGGAGGCCGGTGCTGGGAAAAAGTGAAAAAAAGGTGCTTTTGAGGATAGGGTGGCCAGGAAAGCCCGCAGCCCCAAAGTCTGGCTGGCAATGCAAGTAGTTCCCAGAGGCGTTCATAAAAAGCAAGAGGTGTTCTGGCTGCCACCTTGGCTGTGGGAGTCAGGTCCGGACATTCGGCATATTGGAGGCCGGTGCTGGGAAAAAGTGAAAAAAAGGTGCTTTTGAAGAAAGAGTGGCCAGGAAAGCCCGTAGCCCCAAAGTCTGGGTGGCAATGCAAGTAGTTCCCAGAGGTGTTCATAAAAAGTAAGACTTGTTCTGGCTGTCACCTTGGCTGTGGGAACAAGGCAAGGACATTCGGCATATTGGAGGCCGGTGCTGGGAAAAAGTGAAAAAAAGGTGCTTTTGAGGATAGGGTGGCCAGGAAAGCCCGCAGCCCCAAAGTCTGGCTGGCAATGCAAGTAGTTCCCAGAGGCGTTCATAAAAAGCAAGAGGTGTTCTGGCTGCCACCTTGGCTGTGGAAACAAGGCAAGGACGTTCAGCATATTGGAGGCCGGTGCTGGGAAAAAGTGAAAAAAAGGTGCTTTGGAGGATAGAGTGGCCAGGAAAGCCCGCAGCCCCAAAGTCTGGGTGGCAATGCAAGTAGTTCCCAGAGGCGTTCATAAAAAGCAAGGGTTGTTCTGGCTGTCACCTTGGCTGTGGGAGTCAGGTCCGGACATTCGGCATATTGGAGGCCGGTGCTGGGAAAAAGTGAAAAAAAGGTGCTTTTGAGGATAGGGTGGCCAGGAAAGCCCGCAGCCCCAAAGTCTCTCTGGCAATGCAAGTAGTTCCCAGAGGCGTTCATAAAAAGCAAGACTTGTTCTGGCTGCCACCTTGGCTGTGGGAGTCAGGTCCGGACGTTCGGCATATTGGAGGCCGGTGCTGGGAAAAAGTGAAAAAAAGGTGCTTTTGAGGATAGGGTGGCCAGGAAAGCCCACAGCCCCAAAGTCTGGGTGGCAATGCAAGTAGTTCCCAGAGGTGTTCATAAAAAGCAAGACTTGTTCTGGCTGTCACCTTGGCTGTGGGAACAAGGCAAGGACATTCGGCATATTGGAGGCCGGTGCTGGGAAAAAGTGAAAAAAAGGTGCTTTTGAGGATAGGGTGGCCAGGAAAGCCCGCAGCCCCAAAGTCTGGGTGGCAATGCAAGTAGTTCCCAGAGGCGTTCATAAAAAGCAAGACTTGTTCTGGCTGCCACCTTGGCTGTGGGAGTCAGCTCCGGACGTTCGGCATATTGGAGGCCGGTGCTGGGGAAAAAGTGAAAAAAAGGTCTTTAGAGGATAGGGTGGCCAGGAAAGCCCACAGCCCCAAAGTCTGGGTGGCAAAGCAAGTAGTTCCCAGAGGCGTTCATAAAAAGCAAGAGTTGTTCTGGCTGCCAACTTGGCTGTGGGAGCCAGGCCAGGAAGTTCAGCATATTGGAGGCCGGTGCTGGGAAAAAGTGAAAAAAAGGTGCTTTTGAGGATAGGGTGGCCAGGAAAGCCCGCAGCCCCAAAGTCTGGGTGGCAATGCAAGTAGTTCCCAGAGGCGTTCATAAAAAGCAAGACTTGTTCTGGCTGCCACCTTGGCTGTGGGAGTCAGGTCCGGACATTCGGCATATTGGAGGCCGGTGCTGGGAAAAAAGTGAAAAAAAGGTGCTTTTGAGGATAGGGTGGCCAGGAAAGCCCGCAGCCCCAAAGTCTGGGTGGCAATGCAAGTAGTTCCCAGAGGCGTTCATAAAAAGCAAGAGGTGTTCTGGCTGCCACCTTGGCTGTGGGAGCCAGGCCAGGACGTTCGGCATATTGGAGGCCGGTGCTGGGAAAAAGTGAAAAAAAGGTGCTTTTGAGGATAGGGTGGCCAGGAAAGCCCGCAGCCCCAAAGTCTGGGTGGCAATGCAAGTAGTTCCCAGAGGCGTTCATAAAAAGCAAGAGTTGTTCTGGCTGCCACCTTGGCTGTGGGAACAATGGAAGGATGATCGGCATATTGGAGGCGGGTGCTGGGAAAAAGTGAAAAAAAGGTGCTTTTGAAGAAAGAGTGGCCAGGAAAGCCCGCAGCCCCAAAGTCTGGCTGGCAATGCAAGTAGTTCCCAGAGGCGTTCATAAAAAGCAAGAGTTGTTCTGGCTGCCACCCTTGGCTGTGGAAACAAGGCAAGGACGATCAGCATATTGGAGGCCGGTGCTGGGAAAAAGTGAAAAAAAGGTGCTTTTGAGGATAGGGTGGCCAGGAAAGCCCGCAGCCCCAAAGTCTGGGTGGCAATGCAAGTAGTTCCCAGAGGCGTTCATAAAAAGCAAGAGTTGTTCTGGCTGCCAACTTGGGTGTGGGAGCCAGGCCAAGAAGTTCAGCATATTGGAGGCCGGTGCTGGGAAAAAGTGAAAAAAAGGTGCTTTTGAGGATAGGGTGGCCAGGAAAGCCCACAGCCCCAAAGTCTGGCTGGCAATGCAAGTAGTTCCCAGAGGCGTTCATAAAAAGCAAGGGTTGTTCTGGCTGCCACCTTGGCTGTGGGAACAAGGCAAGGATGATCGGCATATTGGAGGCCGGTGCTGGGAAAAAGTGAAAAAAAGGTGCTTTTGAGGATAGGGTGGCCAGGAAAGCCCGCAGCTCCAAAGTCTTGGTGGCAATGCAAGTAGTTCCCAGAAGCGTTCATAAAAAGCAAGAGGTGTTCTGGCTGCCACCCTTGGCTGTGGGAGTCAGCTCCGGACATTCGGCATATTGGAGGCCGGTGCTGGGAAAAAGTGAAAAAAAGGTGCTTTTGAGGATAGGGTGGCCAGGAAGGCCCACAGCCCCAAAGTCTGTCTGGCAAAGCAAGTAGTTCCACAGGCATTCATAAAAAGCAAGGGTTGTTCTGGCTGCCACCTTGGGTGTGGGAACCAGGCCAGGAAGTTCGGCATATTGGAGGCCGGTGCTGGGAAAAAGTGAAAAAAAGGTGCTTTTGAAGAAAGAGTGGCCAGGAAAGCCCGTAGCCCCAAAGTCTGGGTGGCAATGCAAGTAGTTCCCAGAGGTGTTCATAAAAAGCAAGACTTGTTCTGGCTGTCACCTTGGCTGTGGGAACAAGGCAAGGACATTCGGCATATTGGAGGCCGGTGCTGGGAAAAAGTGAAAAAAAGGTGCTTTTGAGGATAGGGTGGCCAGGAAAGCCCGCAGCCCCAAAGTCTGGGTGGCAATGCAAGTAGTTCCCAGAGGCGTTCATAAAAAGCAAGGGTTGTTCTGGCTGCCACCTTGGCTGTGGGAGTCAGCTCCGGACGTTCGGCATATTGGAGGCCGGTGCTGGGAAAAAGTGAAAAAAAGGTGCTTTTGAGGATAGGGTGGCCAGGAAAGCCCGCAGCCCCAAAGTCTGGGTGGCAATGCAAGTAGTTCCCAGAGGCGTTCATAAAAAGCAAGAGGTGTTCTGGCTGCCACCTTGGCTGTGGAAACAAGGCAAGGACGTTCAGCATATTGGAGGCCGGTGCTGGGAAAAAGTGAAAAAAAGGTGCTTTTGAGGATAGAGTGGCCAGGAAAGCCCGCAGCCCCAAAGTCTGGGTGGCAATGCAAGTAGTTCCCAGAGGCGTTCATAAAAAGCAAGGGTTGTTCTGGCTGTCACCTTGGCTGTGGGAGTCAGGTCCGGACATTCGGCATATTGGAGGCCGGTGCTGGGAAAAAGTGAAAAAAAGGTGCTTTTGAGGATAGGGTGGCCAGGAAAGCCCGCAGCCCCAAAGTCTGGCTGGCAATGCAAGTAGTTCCCAGAGGCGTTCATAAAAAGCAAGAGGTGTTCTGGCTGCCACCTTGGCTGTGGGAGTCAGGTCCGGACATTCGGCATATTGGAGGCCGGTGCTGGGAAAAAGTGAAAAAAAGGTGCTTTTGAAGAAAGAGTGGCCAGGAAAGCCCGTAGCCCCAAAGTCTGGGTGGCAATGCAAGTAGTTCCCAGAGGTGTTCATAAAAAGTAAGACTTGTTCTGGCTGTCACCTTGGCTGTGGGAACAAGGCAAGGACATTCGGCATATTGGAGGCCGGTGCTGGGAAAAAGTGAAAAAAAGGTGCTTTTGAGGATAGGGTGGCCAGGAAAGCCCGCAGCCCCAAAGTCTGGGTGGCAATGCAAGTAGTTCCCAGAGGCGTTCATAAAAAGCAAGACTTGTTCTGGCTGCCACCTTGGCTGTGGGAGTCAACTCCGGACGTTCGCCATATTGGAGGCCGGTGCTGGGAAAAAGTGAAAAAAAGGTGCTTTTGACGATAGAGTAGCCAGGAAAGCCCGTAGCCCCAAAGTCTGGGTGGCAATGCAAGTAGTTCCCAGAGGTGTTCATAAAAAGCAAGACTTGTTCTGGCTGTCACCTTGGCTGTGGGAACAAGGCAAGGACATTCGGCATATTGGAGGCCGGTGCTGGGAAAAAGTGAAAAAAAGGTGCTTTTGAGGATAGGGTGGCCAGGAAAGCCCGCAGCCCCAAAGTCTGGTTGGCAATGCAAGTAGTTCCCAGAGGCGTTCATAAAAAGCAAGACTTGTTCTGGCTGCCACCTTGGCTGTGGTAGTCAGCTCCGGACGTTCGGCATATTGGAGGCCGGTGCTGGGAAAAAGTGAAAAAAAGGTCTTTAGAGGATAGGGTGGCCAGGAAAGCCCGCAGCCCCAAAGTCTGGGTGGCAAAGCAAGTAGTTCCCAGAGGCGTTCATAAAAAGCAAGAGGTGTTCTGGCTGCCAACTTGGCTGTGGGAGCCAGGCCAGGAAGTTCAGCATATTGGAGGCCGGTGCTGGGAAAAAGTGAAAAAAAGGTGCTTTTGAGGATAGGGTGGCCAGGAAAGCCCGCAGCCCCAAAGTCTGGTTGGCAATGCAAGTAGTTCCCAGAGGCGTTCATAAAAAGCAAGAGGTGTTCTGGCTGCCAACCTTGGCTGTGGGAGCCAGGCCAGGACGATCGGCATATTGGAGGCCGGTGCTGGGAAAAAGTGAAAAAAAGGTGCTTTTGAAGATAGAGTGGCCAGGAAAGCCCGCAGCCCCAAAGTCTGGGTGGCAATGCAAGTAGTTCCCAGAGGCGTTCATAAAAAGCAAGGGTTGTTCTGGCTGTCACCTTGGCTGTGGGAGCCAGGCCAAGAAGTTCAGCATATTGGAGGCCGGTGCTGGGAAAAAGTGAAAAAAAGGTGCTTTTGAGCATAGGGTGGCCAGGAAAGCCCGCAGCCCCAAAGTCTGTCTGGCAATGCAAGTAGTTCCCAGAGGCGTTCATAAAAAGCAAGACTTGTTCTGGCTGCCACCTTGGCTGTGGGAGTCAGGTCCGGACATTCGGCATATTGGAGGCCGGTGCTGGGAAAAAAGTGAAAAAAAGGTGCTTTTGAGGATAGGGTGGCCAGGAAAGCCCGCAGCCCCAAAGTCTGGGTGGCAATGCAAGTAGTTCCCAGAGGCGTTCATAAAAAGCAAGAGTTGTTCTGGCTGCCAACTTGGGTGTGGGAGCCAGGCCAAGAAGTTCAGCATATTGGAGGCCAGTGCTGGGAAAAAGTGAAAAAAAGGTGCTTTTGAGGATAGGGTGGCCAGGAAAGCCCACAGCCCCAAAGTCTGGCTGGCAATGCAAGTAGTTCCCAGAGGCGTTCATAAAAAGCAAGGGTTGTTCTGGCTGCCACCTTGGCTGTGGGAGTCAGCTCCGGACGTTCGGCATATTGGAGGCCGGTGCTGGGAAAAAGTGAAAAAAAGGTGCTTTTGAGGATAGGGTGGCCAGGAAAGCCCGCAGCCCCAAAGTCTGGGTGGCAATGCAAGTAGTTCCTAGAGGCGTTCATAAAAAGCAAGAGTTTTTCTGGCTGCCACCCTTGGCTGTGGAAACAAGGCAAGGACGATCAGCATATTGGAGGCCGGTGCTGGGAAAAAGTGAAAAAAAGGTGCTTTTGAGGATAGGGTGGCCAGGAAAGCCCGCAGCCCCAAAGTCTGGGTGGCAATGCAAGTAGTTCCCAGAGGCGTTCATAAAAAGCAAGAGTTGTTCTGGCTGCCAACTTGGGTGTGGGAGCCAGGCCAAGAAGTTCAGCATATTGGAGGCCGGTGCTGGGAAAAAGTGAAAAAAAGGTGCTTTTGAGGATAGGGTGGCCAGGAAAGCCCACAGCCCCAAAGTCTGGCTGGCAATGCAAGTAGTTCCCAGAGGCGTTCATAAAAAGCAAGAGTTGTTCTGGCTGCCAACTTGGGTGTGGGAACCAGGCAAGGATGATCGGCATATTGGAGGCCGGTGCTGGGAAAAAGTGAAAAAAAGGTGCTTTTGAGGATAGGGTGGCCAGGAAAGCCCGCAGCCCCAAAGTCTGTCTGGCAATGCAAGTAGTTCCCAGAGGCGTTCATAAAAAGCAAGAGGTGTTCTGGCTGCCACCCTTGGCTGTGGGAGTCAGCTCCGGACGTTCGGCATATTGGAGGCCGGTGCTGGGAAAAAGTGAAAAAAAGGTGCTTTTGAGGATAGGGTGGCCAGGAAAGCCCGCAGCCCCAAAGTCTGGGTGGCAATGCAAGTAGTTCCCAGAGGCGTTCATAAAAAGCAAGACTTGTTCTGGCTGCCACCTTGGCTGTGGGAGTCAGCTCCGGACGTTCGGCATATTGCAGGCCGGTGCTGGGAAAAAGTGAAAAAAAGGTGCTTTTGAGGATAGGGTGGCCAGGAAAGCCCGCAGCCCCAAAGTCTGGGTGGCAATGCAAGTAGTTCCCAGAGGCGTTCATAAAAAGCAAGAGGTGTTCTGGCTGCCAACTTGGCTGTGGAAACAAGGCAAGGACGTTCAGCATATTGGAGGCCGGTGCTGGGAAAAAGTGAAAAAAAGGTGCTTTTGAGGATAGAGTGGCCAGGAAAGCCCGCAGCCCCAAAGTCTGGGTGGCAATGCAAGTAGTTCCCAGAGGCGTTCATAAAAAGCAAGGGTTGTTCTGGCTGTCACCTTGGCTGTGGGAGTCAGGTCCGGACATTCGGCATATTGGAGGCAGGTGCTGGGAAAAAGTGAAAAAAAGGTGCTTTTGAGGATAGGGTGGCCAGGAAAGCCCGCAGCCCCAAAGTCTGGCTGGCAATGCAAGTAGTTCCCAGAGGCGTTCATAAAAAGCAAGAGGTGTTCTGGCTGCCACCTTGGCTGTGGGAGTCAGGTCCGGACATTCGGCATATTGGAGGCCGGTGCTGGGAAAAAGTGAAAAAAAGGTGCTTTTGAAGAAAGAGTGGCCAGGAAAGCCCGTAGCCCCAAAGTCTGGGTGGCAATGCAAGTAGTTCCCAGAGGTGTTCATAAAAAGTAAGACTTGTTCTGGCTGTCACCTTGGCTGTGGGAACAAGGCAAGGACATTCGGCATATTGGAGGCCGGTCCTGGGAAAAAGTGAAATAAAGGTGCTTTTGAGGATAGGGTGGCCAGGAAAGCCCGCAGCCCCAAAGTCTGGGTGGCAATGCAATTAGTTCCCAGAGGCGTTCATAAAAAGCAAGACTTGTTCTGGCTGCCACCTTGGCTGTGGGAGTCAACTCCGGACGTTCGCCATATTGGAGGCCGGTGCTGGGAAAAAGTGAAAAAAAGGTGCTTTTGAGGATAGAGTAGCCAGGAAAGCCCGTAGCCCCAAAGTCTGGGTGGCAATGCAAGTAGTTCCCAGAGGTGTTCATAAAAAGCAAGACTTGTTCTGGCTGTCACCTTGGCTGTGGGAACAAGGCAAGGACATTCGGCATATTGGAGGCCGGTGCTGGGAAAAAGTGAAAAAAAGGTGCTTTTGAGGATAGGGTGGCCAGGAAAGCCCGCAGCCCCAAAGTCTGGGTGGCAATGCAAGTAGTTCCCAGAGGCGTTCATAAAAAGCAAGAGGTGTTCTGGCTGCCACCCTTGGCTGTGGTAGTCAGCTCCGGACGTTCGGCATATTGGAGGCCGGTGCTGGGAAAAAGTGAAAAAAAGGTCTTTAGAGGATAGGGTGGCCAGGAAAGCCCGCAGCCCCAAAGTCTGGGTGGCAAAGCAAGTAGTTCCCAGAGGCGTTCATAAAAAGCAAGAGGTGTTCTGGCTGCCAACTTGGCTGTGGGAGCCAGGCCAGGAAGTTCAGCATATTGGAGGCCGGTGCTGGGAAAAAGTGAAAAAAAGGTGCTTTTGAGGATAGGGTGGCCAGGAAAGCCCGCAGCCCCAAAGTCTGGTTGGCAATGCAAGTAGTTCCCAGAGGCGTTCATAAAAAGCAAGAGGTGTTCTGGCTGCCAACCTTGGCTGTGGGAGCCAGGCCAGGACGATCGGCATATTGGAGGCGGGTGCTGGGAAAAAGTGAAAAAAAGGTGCTTTTGAAGATAGAGTGGCCAGGAAAGCCCGCAGCCCCAAAGTCTGGGTGGCAATGCAAGTAGTTCCCAGAGGCGTTCATAAAAAGCAAGGGTTGTTCTGGCTGTCACCTTGGCTGTGGGAGCCAGGCCAAGAAGTTCAGCATATTGGAGGCCGGTGCTGGGAAAAAGTGAAAAAAAGGTGCTTTTGAGCATAGGGTGGCCAGGAAAGCCCGCAGCCCCAAAGTCTGTCTGGCAATGCAAGTAGTTCCCAGAGGCGTTCATAAAAAGCAAGAGGTGTTCTGGCTGCCACCTTGGCTGTGGGAGTCAGGTCCGGACATTCGGCATATTGGAGGCCGGTGCTGGGAAAAAAGTGAAAAAAAGGTGCTTTTGAGGATAGGGTGGCCAGGAAAGCCCGCAGCCCCAAAGTCTGGGTGGCAATGCAAGTAGTTCCCAGAGGCGTTCATAAAAAGCAAGAGTTGTTCTGGCTGCCAACTTGGGTGTGGGAGCCAGGCCAAGAAGTTCAGCATATTGGAGGCCAGTGCTGGGAAAAAGTGAAAAAAAGGTGCTTTTGAGGATAGGGTGGCCAGGAAAGCCCACAGCCCCAAAGTCTGGGTGGCAATGCAAGTAGTTCCCAGAGGCGTTCATAAAAAGCAAGGGTTGTTCTGGCTGCCACCTTGGCTGTGGGAGTCAGCTCCGGACGTTCGGCATATTGGAGGCCGGTGCTGGGAAAAAGTGATAAAAAGGTGCTTTTGAGGATAGGGTGGCCAGGAAAGCCCGCAGCCCCAAAGTCTGGGTGGCAATGCAAGTAGTTCCTAGAGGCGTTCATAAAAAGCAAGAGTTTTTCTGGCTGCCACCCTTGGCTGTGGAAACAAGGCAAGGACGATCAGCATATTGGAGGCCGGTGCTGGGAAAAAGTGAAAAAAAGGTGCTTTTGAGGATAGGGTGGCCAGGAAAGCCCGCAGCCCCAAAGTCTGGGTGGCAATGCAAGTAGTTCCCAGAGGCGTTCATAAAAAGCAAGAGTTGTTCTGGCTGCCAACTTGGGTGTGGGAGCCAGGCCAAGAAGTTCAGCATATTGGAGGCCGGTGCTGGGAAAAAGTGAAAAAAAAGGTGCTTTTGAGGATAGGGTGGCCAGGAAAGCCCACAGCCCCAAAGTCTGGCTGGCAATGCAAGTAGTTCCCAGAGGCGTTCATAAAAAGCAAGGGTTGTTCTGGCTGCCACCTTGGCTGTAGGAGCCAGTCCAGGACGTTCAGCATATTGGAGGCGGGTGCTGGGAAAAAGTGAAAAAAAGGTGCTTTTGAGGAGAGAGTGGCCAGGAAAGCCCGCAGCCCCAAAGTCTGGGTGGCAATGCAAGTAGTTCCCAGAGGCGTCCATAAAAAGCAAGAGTTGTTCTGGCTGCCAACTTGGGTGTGGGAACCAGGCAAGGATGATCGGCATATTGGAGGCCGGTGCTGGGAAAAAGTGAAAAAAAGGTGCTTTTGAGGATAGGGTGGCCAGGAAAGCCCGCAGCTCCAAAGTCTTGGTGGCAATGCAAGTAGTTCCCAGAGGCGTTCATAAAAAGCAAGAGGTGTTCTGGCTGCCATCCTTGGCTGTGGGAGTCAGCTCCGGACGTTCGGCATATTGGAGGCCGGTGCTGGGAAAAAGTGAA
This sequence comes from Numenius arquata, assembly GCF_964106895.1. NCBI lineage: Eukaryota > Metazoa > Chordata > Aves > Charadriiformes > Scolopacidae > Numenius > Numenius arquata. The sequence continues at coordinate 24,765 of NW_027414141.1, forward strand.
AAAAAGGTGCTTTTGAGGATAGGGTGGCCAGGAAAGCCCGCAGCCCCAAAGTCTGTCTGGCAATGCAAGTAGTTCCCAGAGGCGTTCATAAAAAGCAAGGGTTGTTCTGGCTGCCACCTTGGCTGTGGGAGTCAGGTCCGGACATTCGGCATATTGGAGGCCGGTGCTGGGAAAAAGTGAAAAAAAGGTGCTTTTGAGGATAGGGTGGCCAGGAAAGCCCGCAGCCCCAAAGTCTGGGTGGCAATGCAAGTAGTTCCCAGAGGCGTTCATAAAAAGCAAGACTTGTTCTGGCTGCCACCTTGGGTGTGGGAACCAGGCCAGGAAGTTCGGCATATTGGAGGCCGGTGCTGGGAAAAAGTGAAAAAAAGGTGCTTTTGAAGAAAGAGTGGCCAGGAAAGCCCGTAGCCCCAAAGTCTGGGTGGCAATGCAAGTAGTTCCCAGAGGTGTTCATAAAAAGCAAGACTTGTTCTGGCTGTCACCTTGGCTGTGGGAACAAGGCAAGGACATTCGGCATATTGGAGGCCGGTGCTGGGAAAAAGTGAAAAAAAGGTGCTTTTGAGGATAGGGTGGCCAGGAAAGCCCGCAGCCCCAAAGTCAGGGTGGCAATGCAAGTAGTTCCCAGAGGCGTTCATAAAAAGCAAGACTTGTTCTGGCTGCCACCTTGGCTGTGGGAGTCAGCTCCGGACGTTCGGCATATTGGAGGCCGGTGCTGGGAAAAAGTGAAAAAAAGGTCTTTAGAGGATAGGGTGGCCAGGAAAGCCCACAGCCCCAAAGTCTGTCTGGCAAAGCAAGTAGTTCCCAGAGGCGTTCATAAAAAGCAAGAGTTGTTCTGGCTGCCAACTTGGCTGTGGGAGCCAGGCCAGGAAGTTCAGCATATTGGAGGCCGGTGCGGGGAAAAAGTGAAAAAAAGGTGCTTTTGAGGATAGGGTGGCCAGGAAAGCCCGCAGCCCCAAAGTCTGTCTGGCAATGCAAGTAGTTCCCAGAGGCGTTCATAAAAAGCAAGACTTGTTCTGGCTGCCACCTTGGCTGTGGGAGTCAGGTCCGGACATTCGGCATATTGGAGGCCGGTGCTGGGAAAAAGTGAAAAAAAGGTGCTTTTGAGGATAGGGTGGCCAGGAAAGCCCACAGCCCCAAAGTCTGGGTGGCAATGCAAGTAGTTCCCAGAGGCGTTCATAAAAAGCAAGACTTGTTCTGGCTGCCACCTTGGCTGTGGGAGCCAGGCCAGGACATTCGGCATATTGGAGGCCGGTGCTGGGAAAAAGTGAAAAAAAGGTGCTTTTGAGGATAGGGTGGCCAGGAAAGCCCGCAGCCCCAAAGTCTGGGTGGCAATGCAAGTAGTTCCCAGAGGCGTTCATAAAAAGCAAGACTTGTTCTGGCTGCCACCTTGGCTGTGGGAGTCAGCTCCGGACGTTCGGCATATTGCAGGCCGGTGCTGGGAAAAAGTGAAAAAAAGGTGCTTTTGAGGATAGGGTGGCCAGGAAAGCCCGCAGCCCCAAAGTCTGGCTGGCAATGCAAGTAGTTCCCAGAGGCGTTCATAAAAAGCAAGAGGTGTTCTGGCTGCCACCTTGGCTGTGGGAGTCAGGTCCGGACATTCGGCATATTGGAGGCCGGTGCTGGGAAAAAGTGAAAAAAAGGTGCTTTTGAAGAAAGAGTGGCCAGGAAAGCCCGTAGCCCCAAAGTCTGGGTGGCAATGCAAGTAGTTCCCAGAGGTGTTCATAAAAAGCAAGACTTGTTCTGGCTGTCACCTTGGCTGTGGGAGCCAGGCCAAGAAGTTCAGCATATTGGAGGCCGGTGCTGGGAAAAAGTGAAAAAAAGGTGCTTTTGAGGATAGGGTGGCCAGGAAAGCCCGCAGCCCCAAAGTCAGGGTGGCAATGCAAGTAGTTCCCAGAGGCGTTCATAAAAAGCAAGACTTGTTCTGGCTGCCACCTTGGCTGTGGGAGTCAGCTCCGGACGTTCGGCATATTGGAGGCCGGTGCTGGGAAAAAGTGAAAAAAAGGTCTTTAGAGGATAGGGTGGCCAGGAAAGCCCACAGCCCCAAAGTCTGGGTGGCAATGCAAGTAGTTCCCAGAGGCGTTCATAAAAAGCAAGAGTTGTTCTGGCTGCCAACTTGGCTGTGGGAGCCAGGCCAGGAAGTTCAGCATATTGGAGGCCGGTGCTGGGAAAAAGTGAAAAAAAGGTGCTTTTGAGGATAGGGTGGCCAGGAAAGCCCGCAGCCCCAAAGTCTGGGTGGCAATGCAAGTAGTTCCCAGAGGCGTTCATAAAAAGCAAGAGGTGTTCTGGCTGCCACCTTGGCTGTGGGAGCCAGGCCAGGACGTTCGGCATATTGGAGGCCGGTGCTGGAAAAAGTGAAAAAAAGGTGCTTTTGAGGATAGGGTGGCCAGGAAAGCCCGCAGCCCCAAAGTCTGGGTGGCAATGCAAGTAGTTCCCAGAGGCGTTCATAAAAAGCAAGACTTGTTCTGGCTGCCACCTTGGCTGTGGTAGTCAGCTCCGGACGTTCGGCATATTGGAGGCCGGTGCTGGGAAAAAGTGAAAAAAAGGTCTTTAGAGGATAGGGTGGCCAGGAAAGCCCACAGCCCCAAAGTCTGTCTGGCAAAGCAAGTAGTTCCCAGAGGCGTTCATAAAAAGCAAGAGTTGTTCTGGCTGCCAACTTGGCTGTGGGAGCCAGGCCAGGAAGTTCAGCATATTGGAGGCCGGTGCTGGGAAAAAGTGAAAAAAAGGTGCTTTTGAGGATAGGGTGGCCAGGAAAGCCCGCAGCCCCAAAGTCTGGGTGGCAATGCAAGTAGTTCCCAGAGGCGTTCATAAAAAGCAAGAGGTGTTCTGGCTGCCACCTTGGCTGTGGGAGCCAGGCCAGGACGTTCGGCATATTGGAGGCCGGTGCTGGGAAAAAGTGAAAAAAAGGTGCTTTTGAGGATAGGGTGGCCAGGAAAGCCCGCAGCCCCAAAGTCTGGGTGGCAATGCAAGTAGTTCCCAGAGGCGTTCATAAAAAGCAAGAGTTGTTCTGGCTGCCACCTTGGCTGTGGTAGTCAGCTCCGGACGTTCGGCATATTGGAGGCCGGTGCTGGGAAAAAGTGAAAAAAAGGTCTTTAGAGGATAGGGTGGCCAGGAAAGCCCACAGCCCCAAAGTCTGTCTGGCAAAGCAAGTAGTTCCCAGAGGCGTTCATAAAAAGCAAGGGTTGTTCTGGCTGCCAACTTGGCTGTGGGAGCCAGGCCAGGAAGTTCAGCATATTGGAGGCCGGTGCTGGGAAAAAGTGAAAAAAAGGTGCTTTTGAGGATAGGGTGGCCAGGAAAGCCCGCAGCCCCAAAGTCTGGGTGGCAATGCAAGTAGTTCCCAGAGGCGTTCATAAAAAGCAAGAGGTGTTCTGGCTGCCACCTTGGCTGTGGGAGCCAGGCCAGGACGTTCGGCATATTGGAGGCCGGTGCTGGGAAAAAGTGAAAAAAAGGTGCTTTTGAGGATAGGGTGGCCAGGAAAGCCCGCAGCCCCAAAGTCTGGGTGGCAATGCAAGTAGTTCCCAGAGGCGTTCATAAAAAGCAAGGGTTGTTCTGGCTGCCACCTTGGCTGTGGGAACAAGGCAAGGATGATCGGCATATTGGAGGCGGGTGCTGGGAAAAAGTGAAAAAAAGGTGCTTTTGAAGAAAGAGTGGCCAGGAAAGCCCGCAGCCCCAAAGTCTGGGTGGCAATGCAAGTAGTTCCCAGAGGCGTTCATAAAAAGCAAGAGTTGTTCTGGCTGCCACCTTGGCTGTGGGAGTCAGCTCCGGACGTTCGGCATATTGGAGGCCGGTGCTGGGAAAAAGTGAAAAAAAGGTGCTTTTGAGGATAGGGTGGCCAGGAAAGCCCGCAGCCCCAAAGTCTGGGTGGCAATGCAAGTAGTTCCCAGAGGCGTTCATAAAAAGCAAGAGTTGTTCTGGCTGCCAACTTGGGTGTGGGAGCCAGGCCAAGAAGTTCAGCATATTGGAGGCCGGTGCTGGGAAAAAGTGAAAAAAAGGTGCTTTTGAGGATAGGGTGGCCAGGAAAGCCCGCAGCCCCAAAGTCTGGGTGGCAAAGCAAGTAGTTCCCAGAGGCGTTCATAAAAAGCAAGAGTTGTTCTGGCTGCCAACTTGGCTGTGGGAGCCAGGCCAGGAAGTTCAGCATATTGGAGGCCGGTGCTGGGAAAAAGTGAAAAAAAGGTGCTTTTGAGGATAGGGTGGCTAGGAAAGCCCGCAGCCCCAAAGTCTGGGTGGCAATGCAAGTAGTTCCCAGAGGCGTTCATAAAAAGCAAGAGGTGTTCTGGCTGCCACCCTTGGCTGTGGGAGCCAGGCCAGGACGATCGGCATATTGGAGGCCGGTGCTGGGAAAAAGTGAAAAAAAGGTGCTTTTGAAGATAGAGTGGCCAGGAAAGCCCGCAGCCCCAAAGTCTGGGTGGCAATGCAAGTAGTTCCCAGAGGCGTTCATAAAAAGCAAGGGTTGTTCTGGCTGTCACCTTGGCTGTGGGAGCCAGGCCAAGAAGTTCAGCATATTGGAGGCAGGTACTGGGAAAAAGTGAAAAAAAGGTGCTTTTGAGCATAGGGTGGCCAGGAAAGCCCGAAGCCCCAAAGTCTGTCTGGCAATGCAAGTAGTTCCCAGAGGCGTTCATAAAAAGCAAGACTTGTTCTGGCTGCCACCTTGGCTGTGGGAGTCAGCTCCGGACATTCGGCATATTGGAGGCCGGTGCTGGGAAAAAAGTGAAAAAAAGGTGCTTTTGAGGATAGGGTGGCCAGGAAAGCCCGCAGCCCCAAAGTCTTGGTGGCAATGCAAGTAGTTCCCAGAGGCGTTCATAAAAAGCAAGAGGTGTTCTGGCTGCCACCCTTGGCTGTGGGAGTCAACTCCGGACGTTCGGCATATTGGAGGCCGGTGCTGGGAAAAAGTGAAAAAAAGGTGCTTTTGAGGATAGGGTGGCCAGGAAAGCCCACAGCCCCAAAGTCTGTCTGGCAAAGCAAGTAGTTCCACAGGCGTTCATAAAAAGCAAGGGTTGTTCTGGCTGCCACCTTGGGTGTGGGAACCAGGCCAGGAAGTTCGGCATATTGGAGGCCGGTGCTGGGAAAAAGTGAAAAAAAGGTGCTTTTGAGGATAGGGTGGCCAGGAAAGCCCGCAGCCCCAAAGTCTGGGTGGCAATGCAAGTAGTTCCCAGAGGCGTTCATAAAAAGCAAGACTTGTTCTGGCTGCCATCTTGGCTGTGGGAGTCAGGTCCGGACATTCGGCATATTGGAGGCCGGTGCTGGGAAAAAGTGAAAAAAAGGTGCTTTTGAGGATAGGGTGGCCAGGAAAGCCCGCAGCCCCAAAGTCTGGGTGGCAATGCAAGTAGTTCCCAGAGGCGTTCATAAAAAGCAAGACTTGTTCTGGCTGCCAACTTGGGTGTGGGAGCCAGGCCAAGAAGTTCAGCATATTGGAGGCCGGTGCTGGGAAAAAGTGAAAAAAAGGTGCTTTTGAGGATAGGGTGGCCAGGAAAGCCCACAGCCCCAAAGTCTGTCTGGCAAAGCAAGTAGTTCCACAGGCGTTCATAAAAAGCAAGGGTTGTTCTGGCTGCCACCTTGGGTGTGGGAACCAGGCCAGGACGTTCGGCATATTGGAGGCCGGTGCTGGAAAAAAGTGAAAAAAAGGTGCTTTTGAGGATAGGGTGGCCAGGAAAGCCCGCAGCCCCAAAGTCTGGGTGGCAATGCAAGTAGTTCCCAGAGGCGTTCATAAAAAGCAAGACTTGTTCTGGCTGCCACCTTGGCTGTGGTAGTCAGCTCCGGACGTTCGGCATATTGGAGGCCGGTGCTGGGAAAAAGTGAAAAAAAGGTCTTTAGAGGATAGGGTGGCCAGGAAAGCCCACAGCCCCAAAGTCTGTCTGGCAAAGCAAGTAGTTCCCAGAGGCGTTCATAAAAAGCAAGAGTTGTTCTGGCTGCCAACTTGGCTGTGGGAGCCAGGCCAGGAAGTTCAGCATATTGGAGGCCGGTGCTGGGAAAAAGTGAAAAAAAGGTGCTTTTGAGGATAGGGTGGCCAGGAAAGCCCGCAGCCCCAAAGTCTGGGTGGCAATGCAAGTAGTTCCCAGAGGCGTTCATAAAAAGCAAGAGGTGTTCTGGCTGCCACCTTGGCTGTGGGAGCCAGGCCAGGACGTTCGGCATATTGGAGGCCGGTGCTGGGAAAAAGTGAAAAAAAGGTGCTTTTGAGGATAGGGTGGCCAGGAAAGCCCGCAGCCCCAAAGTCTGGGTGGCAATGCAAGTAGTTCCCAGAGGCGTTCATAAAAAGCAAGAGTTTTTCTGGCTGCCAACTTGGCTGTGGGAGCCAGGCCAAGAAGTTCAGCATATTGGAGGCCGGTGCTGGGAAAAAGTGAAAAAAAGGTGCTTTTGAGGATAGGGTGGCCAGGAAAGCCCACAGCCCCAAAGTCTGGCTGGCAATGCAAGTAGTTCCCAGAGGCGTTCATAAAAAGCAAGGGTTGTTCTGGCTGCCACCTTGCCTGTGGGAACAAGGCAAGGACATTCGGCATATTGGAGGCCGGTGCTGGGAAAAAGTGAAATAAAGGTGCTTTTGAGGATAGGGTGGCCAGGAAAGCCCACAGCCCCAAAGTCTGGCTGGCAATGCAAGTAGTTCCCAGAGGCGTTCATAAAAAGCAAGAGGTGTTCTGGCTGCCACCCTTGGCTGTGGGAGTCAACTCCGGACGTTCGGCATATTGGAGGCCGGTGCTGGGAAAAAGTGAAAAAAAGGTGCTTTTGAGGATAGGGTGGCCAGGAAAGCCCGCAGCCCCAAAGTCTGTCTGGCAAAGCAAGTAGTTCCACAGGCGTTCATAAAAAGCAAGGGTTGTTCTGGCTGCCACCTTGGGTGTGGGAACCAGGCCAGGAAGTTCGGCATATTGGAGGCCGGTGCTGGGAAAAAGTGAAAAAAAGGTGCTTTTGAGGATAGGGTGGCCAGGAAAGCCCGCAGCCCCAAAGTCTTGGTGGCAATGCAAGTAGTTCCCAGAGGCGTTCATAAAAAGCAAGAGTTGTTCTGGCTGCCAACTTGGGTGTGGGAGCCAGGCCAAGAAGTTCAGCATATTGGAGGCCGGTGCTGGGAAAAAGTGAAAAAAAGGTGCTTTTGAGGATAGGGTGGCCAGGAAAGCCCGCAGCCCCAAAGTCTGGGTGGCAATGCAAGTAGTTCCCAGAGGCGTTCATAAAAAGCAAGGGTTGTTCTGGCTGCCAACTTGGGTGTGGGAGCCAGGCCAGGAAGTTCGGCATATTGGAGGCCGGTGCTGGGAAAAAGAGAAAAAAAGGTGCTTTTGAGGATAGAGTGGCCAGAAAAGCCCGCAGCCCCAAAGTCTGGCTGGCAATGCAAGTAGTTCCCAGAGGCGTTCATAAAAAGCAAGAGGTGTTCTGGCTGCCACCTTGGCTGTGGAAACAAGGCAAGGACGTTCAGCATATTGGAGGCCGGTGCTGGGAAAAAGTGAAAAAAAGGTGCTTTGGAGGATAGAGTGGCCAGGAAAGCCCGCAGCCCCAAAGTCTGGGTGGCAATGCAAGTAGTTCCCAGAGGCGTTCATAAAAAGCAAGGGTTGTTCTGGCTGTCACCTTGGCTGTGGGAGTCAGGTCCGGACATTCGGCATATTGGAGGCCGGTGCTGGGAAAAAGTGAAAAAAAGGTGCTTTTGAAGAAAGAGTGGCCAGGAAAGCCCGTAGCCCCAAAGTCTGGGTGGCAATGCAAGTAGTTCCCAGAGGTGTTCATAAAAAGCAAGACTTGTTCTGGCTGTCACCTTGGCTGTGGGAACAAGGCAAGGACATTCGGCATATTGGAGGCCGGTGCTGGGAAAAAGTGAAAAAAAGGTGCTTTTGAGGATAGGGTGGCCAGGAAAGCCCACAGCCCCAAAGTCTGTCTGGCAAAGCAAGTAGTTCCCAGAGGCGTTCATAAAAAGCAAGAGGTGTTCTGGCTGCCACCTTGGCTGTGGGAGTCAGCTCCGGACGTTCGGCATATTGGAGGCCGGTGCTGGGAAAAAGTGAAAAAAAGGTCTTTAGAGGATAGGGTGGCCAGGAAAGCCCACAGCCCCAAAGTCTGTCTGGCAAAGCAAGTAGTTCCCAGAGGCGTTCATAAAAAGCAAGAGTTGTTCTGGCTGCCAACTTGGCTGTGGGAGCCAGGCCAGGAATTTCAGCATATTGGAGGCCGGTGCTGGGAAAAAGTGAAAAAAAGGTGCTTTTGAGGATAGGGTGGCCAGGAAAGCCCGCAGCCCCAAAGTCTGGGTGGCAATGCAAGTAGTTCCCAGAGGCGTTCATAAAAAGCAAGAGGTGTTCTGGCTGCCACCTTGGCTGTGGGAGCCAGGCCAGGACATTCGGCATATTGGAGGCCGGTGCTGGGAAAAAGTGAAAAAAAGGTGCTTTTGAGGATAGGGTGGCCAGGAAAGCCCGCAGCCCCAAAGTCTGGGTGGCAATGCAAGTAGTTCCCAGAGGCGTTCATAAAAAGCAAGACTTGTTCTGGCTGCCACCTTGGCTGTGGTAGTCAGCTCCGGACGTTCGGCATATTGGAGGCCGGTGCTGGGAAAAAGTGAAAAAAAGGTCTTTAGAGGATAGGGTGGCCAGGAAAGCCCACAGCCCCAAAGTCTGTCTGGCAAAGCAAGTAGTTCCCAGAGGCGTTCATAAAAAGCAAGAGTTGTTCTGGCTGCCAACTTGGCTGTGGGAGCCAGGCCAGGAAGTTCAGCATATTGGAGGCCGGTGCTGGGAAAAAGTGAAAAAAAGGTGCTTTTGAGGATAGGGTGGCCAGGAAAGCCCGCAGCCCCAAAGTCTGGGTGGCAATGCAAGTAGTTCCCAGAGGCGTTCATAAAAAGCGAGAGGTGTTCTGGCTGCCACCTTGGCTGTGGGAGTCAGCTCCGGACGTTCGGCATATTGGAGGCCGGTGCTGGGAAAAAGTGAAAAAAAGGTGCTTTTGAGGATAGGGTGGCCAGGAAAGCCCACAGCCCCAAAGTCTGTCTGGCAAAGCAAGTAGTTCCCAGAGGCGTTCATAAAAAGCAAGAGTTGTTCTGGCTGCCAACTTGGGTGTGGGAGCCAGGCCAGGAAGTTCGGCATATTGGAGGCCGGTGCTGGGAAAAAGAGAAAAAAAGGTGCTTTTGAGGATAGAGTGGCCAGAAAAGCCCGCAGCCCCAAAGTCTGGCTGGCAATGCAAGTAGTTCCCAGAGGCGTTCATAAAAAGCAAGAGGTGTTCTGGCTGCCACCTTGGCTGTGGAAACAAGGCAAGGACGTTCAGCATATTGGAGGCCGGTGCTGGGAAAAAGTGAAAAAAAGGTGCTTTGGAGGATAGAGTGGCCAGGAAAGCCCGCAGCCCCAAAGTCTGGGTGGCAATGCAAGTAGTTCCCAGAGGCGTTCATAAAAAGCAAGGGTTGTTCTGGCTGTCACCTTGGCTGTGGGAGTCAGGTCCGGACATTCGGCATATTGGAGGCCGGTGCTGGGAAAAAGTGAAAAAAAGGTGCTTTTGAGGATAGGGTGGCCAGGAAAGCCCGCAGCCCCAAAGTCTGTCTGGCAATGCAAGTAGTTCCCAGAGGCGTTCATAAAAAGCAAGACTTGTTCTGGCTGCCACCTTGGCTGTGGGAGTCAGGTCCGGACATTCGGCATATTGGAGGCCGGTGCTGGGAAAAAGTGAAAAAAAGGTGCTTTTGAAGAAAGAGTGGCCAGGAAAGCCCGTAGCCCCAAAGTCTGGGTGGCAATGCAAGTAGTTCCCAGAGGTGTTCATAAAAAGCAAGGGTTGTTCTGGCTGCCACCTTGGCTGTGGGAGCCAGGCCAGGACGTTCGGCATATTGGAGGCCGGTGCTGGGAAAAAGTGAAAAAAAGGTGCTTTTGAGGATAGGGTGGCCAGGAAAGCCCGCAGCCCCAAAGTCTGTCTGGCAATGCAAGTAGTTCCCAGAGGCGTTCATAAAAAGCAAGGGTTGTTCCGGCTGCCACCTTGGCTGTAGGAGCCAGGCCAGGACGTTCAGCATATTGGAGGCAGGTGCTGGGAAAAAGTGAAAAAAAGGTGCTTTTGAGGATAGGGTGGCCAGGAAAGCCCGTAGCCCCAAAGTCTGGGTGGCAATGCAAGTAGTTCCCAGAGGTGTTCATAAAAAGCAAGTGTTGTTCTGGCTGCCACCTTGGCTGTGGGAGCCAGGCTAAGAAGTTCAGCATATTGGAGGCCGGTGCTGGGAAAAAGTGAAAAAAAGGTGCTTTTGAAGAAAGAGTGGCCAGGAAAGCCCGCAGCCCCAAAGTCTGGGTGGCAATGCAAGTAGTTCCCAGAGGCGTTCATAAAAAGCAAGACTTGTTCTGGCTGCCACCTTGGCTGTGGTAGTCAGCTCCGGACGTTCGGCATATTGGAGGCCGGTGCTGGGAAAAAGTGAAAAAAAGGTCTTTAGAGGATAGGGTGGCCAGGAAAGCCCGCAGCCCCAAAGTCTGGGTGGCAATGCAAGTAGTTCCCAGAGGCGTTCATAAAAAGCAAGACTTGTTCTGGCTGTCACCTTGGCTGTGGGAGCCAGGCCAGGACGTTCGGCATATTGGAGGCCGGTGCTGGGAAAAAGTGAAAAAAAGGTGCTTTTGAGCATAGGGTGGCCAGGAAAGCCCGCAGCCCCAAAGTCTGTCTGGCAATGCAAGTAGTTCCCAGAGGCGTTCATAAAAAGCAAGAGTTTTTCTGGCTGCCACCCTTGGCTGTGGAAACAAGGCAAGGACGATCAGCATATTGGAGGCCGGTGCTGGGAAAAAGTGAAAAAAAGGTGCTTTTGAGGATAGGGTGGCCAGGAAAGCCCGCAGCCCCAAAGTCTGGGTGGCAATGCAAGTAGTTCCCAGAGGCGTTCATAAAAAGCAAGAGTTGTTCTGGCTGCCAACTTGGGTGTGGGAGCCAGGCCAAGAAGTTCAGCATATTGGAGGCCGGTGCTGGGAAAAAGTGAAAAAAAGGTGCTTTTGAGGATAGGGTGGCCAGGAAAGCCCACAGCCCCAAAGTCTGTCTGGCAAAGCAAGTAGTTCCACAGGCGTTCATAAAAAGCAAGGGTTGTTCTGGCTGCCACCTTGGGTGTGGGAATCAGGCCAGGAAGTTCGGCATATTGGAGGCCGGTGCTGGGAAAAAGTGAAAAAAAGGTGCTTTTGAAGAAAGAGTGGCCAGGAAAGCCCGCAGCCCCAAAGTCTGGGTGGCAATGCAAGTAGTTCCCAGAGGTGTTCATAAAAAGCAAGACTTGTTCTGGCTGTCACCTTGGCTGTGGGAACAAGGCAAGGACATTCGGCATATTGGAGGCCGGTGCTGGGAAAAAGTGAAAAAAAGGTGCTTTTGAGGATAGGGTGGCCAGGAAAGCCCGCAGCCCCAAAGTCAGGGTGGCAATGCAAGTAGTTCCCAGAGGCGTTCATAAAAAGCAAGACTTGTTCTGGCTGCCACCTTGGCTGTGGGAGTCAGCTCCGGACGTTCGGCATATTGGAGGCCGGTGCTGGGAAAAAGTGAAAAAAATGTCTTTAGAGGATAGGGTGGCCAGGAAAGCCCACAGCCCCAAAGTCTGTCTGGCAAAGCAAGTAGTTCCCAGAGGCGTTCATAAAAAGCAAGAGTTGTTCTGGCTGCCAACTTGGCTGTGGGAGCCAGGCCAGGAAGTTCAGCATATTGGAGGCCGGTGCTGGGAAAAAGTGAAAAAAAGGTTCTTTTGAGGATAGGGTGGCCAGGAAAGCCCGCAGCCCCAAAGTCTGGGTGGCAATGCAAGTAGTTCCCAGAGGCATTCATAAAAAGCAAGGGTTGTTCTGGCTGCCACACTTGGCTGTGGGAGCTAGGCCAGGACGATCGGCATATTGGAGGCCGGTGCTGGGAAAAAGTGAAAAAAAGGTGCTTTGGAGGATAGAGTGGCCAGGAAAGCCCGCAGCCCCAAAGTCTGGGTGGCAATGCAAGTAGTTCCCAGAGGCGTTCATAAAAAGCAAGGGTTGTTCTGGCTGTCACCTTGGCTGTGGGAGTCAGGTCCGGACATTCGGCATATTGGAGGCCGGTGCTGGGAAAAAGTGAAAAAAAGGTGCTTTGGAGGATAGGGTGGCCAGGAAAGCCCGCAGCCCCAAAGTCTGTCTGGCAATGCAAGTAGTTCCCAGAGGCGTTCATAAAAAGCAAGACTTGTTCTGGCTGCCACCTTGGCTGTGGGAGTCAGGTCCGGACATTCGGCATATTGGAGGCCGGTGCTGGGAAAAAGTGAAAAAAAGGTGCTTTTGAAGAAAGAGTGGCCAGGAAAGCCCGTAGCCCCAAAGTCAGGGTGGCAATGCAAGTAGTTCCCAGAGGTGTTCATAAAAAGCAAGGGTTGTTCTGGCTGCCACCTTGGCTGTGGGAGCCAGGCCAGGACGTTCGGCATATTGGAGGCCGGTGCTGGGAAAAAGTGAAAAAAAGGTGCTTTGGAGGATAGAGTGGCCAGGAAAGCCCGCAGCCCCAAAGTCTGGGTGGCAATGCAATTAGTTCCCAGAGGCGTTCATAAAAAGCAAGGGTTGTTCTGGCTGTCACCTTGGCTGTGGGAGTCAGGTCCGGACATTCGGCATATTGGAGGCCGGTGCTGGGAAAAAGTGAAAAAAAGGTGCTTTTGAGGATAGGGTGGCCAGGAAAGCCCGCAGCCCCAAAGTCTGTCTGGCAATGCAAGTAGTTCCCAGAGGCGTTCATAAAAAGCAAGACTTGTTCTGGCTGCCACCTTGGCTGTGGGAGTCAGGTCCGGACATTCGGCATATTGGAGGCCGGTGCTGGGAAAAAGTGAAAAAAAGGTGCTTTTGAAGAAAGAGTGGCCAGGAAAGCCCGTAGCCCCAAAGTCTGGGTGGCAATGCAAGTAGTTCCCAGAGGTGTTCATAAAAAGCAAGGGTTGTTCTGGCTGCCACCTTGGCTGTGGGAGCCAGGCCAGGACGTTCGGCATATTGGAGGCCGGTGCTGGGAAAAAGTGAAAAAAAGGTGCTTTTGAGGATAGGGTGGCCAGGAAAGCCCGCAGCCCCAAAGTCTGTCTGGCAATGCAAGTAGTTCCCAGAGGCGTTCATAAAAAGCAAGGGTTGTTCCGGCTGCCACCTTGGCTGTAGGAGCCAGGCCAGGACGTTCAGCATATTGGAGGCAGGTGCTGGGAAAAAGTGAAAAAAAGGTGCTTTTGAGGATAGGGTGGCCAGGAAAGCCCGTAGCCCCAAAGTCTGGGTGGCAATGCAAGTAGTTCCCAGAGGTGTTCATAAAAAGCAAGTGTTGTTCTGGCTGCCACCTTGGCTGTGGGAGCCAGGCCAAGAAGTTCAGCATATTGGAGGCCGGTGCTGGGAAAAAGTGAAAAAAAGGTGCTTTTGAAGAAAGAGTGGCCAGGAAAGCCCGCAGCCCCAAAGTCTGGGTGGCAATGCAAGTAGTTCCCAGAGGCGTTCATAAAAAGCAAGACTTGTTCTGGCTGCCACCTTGGCTGTGGTAGTCAGCTCCGGACGTTCGGCATATTGGAGGCCGGTGCTGGGAAAAAGTGAAAAAAAGGTCTTTAGAGGATAGGGTGGCCAGGAAAGCCCGCAGCCCCAAAGTCTGGGTGGCAATGCAAGTAGTTCCCAGAGGCGTTCATAAAAAGCAAGACTTGTTCTGGCTGTCACCTTGGCTGTGGGAGCCAGGCCAGGACGTTCGGCATATTGGAGGCCGGTGCTGGGAAAAAGTGAAAAAAAGGTGCTTTTGAGCATAGGGTGGCCAGGAAAGCCCGCAGCCCCAAAGTCTGTCTGGCAATGCAAGTAGTTCCTAGAGGCGTTCATAAAAAGCAAGAGTTTTTCTGGCTGCCACCCTTGGCTGTGGAAACAAGGCAAGGACGTTCAGCATATTGGAGGCCGGTGCTGGGAAAAAGTGAAAAAAAGGTGCTTTTGAGGATAGGGTGGCCAGGAAAGCCCGCAGCCCCAAAGTCTGGGTGGCAATGCAAGTAGTTCCCAGAGGCGTTCATAAAAAGCAAGAGTTGTTCTGGCTGCCAACTTGGGTGTGGGAGCCAGGCCAAGAAGTTCAGCATATTGGAGGCCGGTGCTGGGAAAAAGTGAAAAAAAGGTGCTTTTGAGGATAGGGTGGCCAGGAAAGCCCACAGCCCCAAAGTCTGTCTGGCAAAGCAAGTAGTTCCACAGGCGTTCATAAAAAGCAAGGGTTGTTCTGGCTGCCACCTTGGGTGTGGGAACCAGGCCAGGAAGTTCGGCATATTGGAGGCCGGTGCTGGGAAAAAGTGAAAAAAAGGTGCTTTTGAAGAAAGAGTGGCCAGGAAAGCCCGCAGCCCCAAAGTCTGGGTGGCAATGCAAGTAGTTCCCAGAGGCGTTCATAAAAAGCAAGACTTGTTCTGGCTGCCACCTTGGCTGTGGTAGTCAGCTCCGGACGTTCGGCATATTGGAGGCCGGTGCTGGGAAAAAGTGAAAAAAAGGTGCTTTTGAGCATAGGGTGGCCAGGAAAGCCCGCAGCCCCAAAGTCTGTCTGGCAATGCAAGTAGTTCCTAGAGGCGTTCATAAAAAGCAAGAGTTTTTCTGGCTGCCACCCTTGGCTGTGGAAACAAGGCAAGGACGTTCAGCATATTGGAGGCCGGTGCTGGGAAAAAGTGAAAAAAAGGTGCTTTTGAGGATAGGGTGGCCAGGAAAGCCCGCAGCCCCAAAGTCTGGGTGGCAATGCAAGTAGTTCCCAGAGGCGTTCATAAAAAGCAAGAGTTGTTCTGGCTGCCAACTTGGGTGTGGGAGCCAGGCCAAGAAGTTCGGCATATTGGAGGCCGGTGCTGGGAAAAAGTGAAAAAAAGGTGCTTTTGAGGATAGGGTGGCCAGGAAAGCCCACAGCCCCAAAGTCTGTCTGGCAAAGCAAGTAGTTCCACAGGCGTTCATAAAAAGCAAGGGTTGTTCTGGCTGCCACCTTGGGTGTGGGAACCAGGCCAGGAAGTTCGGCATATTGGAGGCCGGTGCTGGGAAAAAGTGAAAAAAAGGTGCTTTTGAAGAAAGAGTGGCCAGGAAAGCCCGCAGCCCCAAAGTCTGGGTGGCAATGCAAGTAGTTCCCAGAGGTGTTCATAAAAAGCAAGACTTGTTCTGGCTGTCACCTTGGCTGTGGGAACAAGGCAAGGACATTCGGCATATTGGAGGCCGGTGCTGGGAAAAAGTGAAAAAAAGGTGCTTTTGAGGATAGGGTGGCCAGGAAAGCCCGCAGCCCCAAAGTCAGGGTGGCAATGCAAGTAGTTCCCAGAGGCGTTCATAAAAAGCAAGACTTGTTCTGGCTGTCACCTTGGCTGTGGGAGCCAGGCCAGGACGTTCGGCATATTGGAGGCCGGTGCTGGTAAAAAGTGAAAAAAAGGTGCTTTTGAGCATAGGGTGGCCAGGAAAGCCCGCAGCCCCAAAGTCTGTCTGGCAATGCAAGTAGTTCCTAGAGGCGTTCATAAAAAGCAAGAGTTTTTCTGGCTGCCACCCTTGGCTGTGGAAACAAGGCAAGGACGTTCAGCATATTGGAGGCCGGTGCTGGGAAAAAGTGAAAAAAAGGTGCTTTTGAGGATAGGGTGGCCAGGAAAGCCCGCAGCCCCAAAGTCTGGGTGGCAATGCAAGTAGTTCCCAGAGGCGTTCATAAAAAGCAAGAGTTGTTCTGGCTGCCAACTTGGGTGTGGGAGCCAGGCCAAGAAGTTCAGCATATTGGAGGCCGGTGCTGGGAAAAAGTGAAAAAAAGGTGCTTTTGAGGATAGGGTGGCCAGGAAAGCCCACAGCCCCAAAGTCTGTCTGGCAAAGCAAGTAGTTCCACAGGCGTTCATAAAAAGCAAGGGTTGTTCTGGCTGCCACCTTGGCTGTGGGAACCAGGCCAGGAAGTTCGGCATATTGGAGGCCGGTGCTGGGAAAAAGTGAAAAAAAGGTGCTTTTGAAGAAAGAGTGGCCAGGAAAGCCCGCAGCCCCAAAGTCTGGGTGGCAATGCAAGTAGTTCCCAGAGGTGTTCATAAAAAGCAAGACTTGTTCTGGCTGTCACCTTGGCTGTGGGAACAAGGCAAGGACATTCAGCATATTGGAGGCCGGTGCTGGGAAAAAGTGAAAAAAAGGTGCTTTTGAGGATAGGGTGGCCAGGAAAGCCCGCAGCCCCAAAGTCAGGGTGGCAATGCAAGTAGTTCCCAGAGGCGTTCATAAAAAGCAAGACTTGTTCTGGCTGCCACCTTGGCTGTGGGAGTCAGCTCCGGACGTTCGGCATATTGGAGGCCGGTGCTGGGAAAAAGTGAAAAAAAGGTCTTTAGAGGATAGGGTGGCCAGGAAAGCCCACAGCCCCAAAGTCTGTCTGGCAAAGCAAGTAGTTCCCAGAGGCGTTCATAAAAAGCAAGAGGTGTTCTGGCTGCCACCTTGGCTGTGGGAGCCAGGCCAGGAAGTTCAGCATATTGGAGGCCGGTGCTGGGAAAAAGTGAAAAAAAGGTTCTTTTGAGGATAGGGTGGCCAGGAAAGCCCGCAGCCCCAAAGTCTGGGTGGCAATGCAAGTAGTTCCCAGAGGCATTCATAAAAAGCAAGAGGTGTTCTGGCTGCCACCTTGGCTGTGGGAGCCAGGCCAGGAAGTTCGGCATATTGGAGGCCGGTGCTGGGAAAAAGTGAAAAAAAGGTGCTTTTGAGGATAGAGTGGCCAGGAAAGCCCGCAGCCCCAAAGTCTGGGTGGCAATGCAAGTAGTTCCCAGAGGCGTTCATAAAAAGCAAGACTTGTTCTGGCTGCCACCTTGGCTGTGGGAGTCAGCTCCGGACGTTCGGCATCTTGCAGGCCGGTGCTGGGAAAAAGTGAAAAAAAGGTGCTTTTGAGGATAGGGTGGCCAGGAAAGCCCGCAGCCCCAAAGTCTGGCTGGCAATGCAAGTAGTTCCCAGAGGCGTTCATAAAAAGCAAGAGGTGTTCTGGCTGCCACCTTGGCTGTGGAAACAAGGCAAGGACGTTCAGCATATTGGAGGCCGGTGCTGGGAAAAAGTGAAAAAAAGGTGCTTTGGAGGATAGAGTGGCCAGGAAAGCCCGCAGCCCCAAAGTCTGGGTGGCAATGCAAGTAGTTCCCAGAGGCGTTCATAAAAAGCAAGGGTTGTTCTGGCTGTCACCTTGGCTGTGGGAGTCAGGTCCGGACATTCGGCATATTGGAGGCCGGTGCTGGGAAAAAGTGAAAAAAAGGTGCTTTTGAGGATAGGGTGGCCAGGAAAGCCCGCAGCCCCAAAGTCTGTCTGGCAATGCAAGTAGTTCCCAGAGGCGTTCATAAAAAGCAAGACTTGTTCTGGCTGCCACCTTGGCTGTGGGAGTCAGGTCCGGACATTCGGCATATTGGAGGCCGGTGCTGGGAAAAAGTGAAAAAAAGGTGCTTTTGAAGAAAGAGTGGCCAGGAAAGCCCGTAGCCCCAAAGTCTGGGTGGCAATGCAAGTAGTTCCCAGAGGTGTTCATAAAAAGCAAGACTTGTTCTGGCTGTCACCTTGGCTGTGGGAACAAGGCAAGGACATTCGGCATATTGGAGGCCGGTGCTGGGAAAAAGTGAAATAAAGGTGCTTTTGAGGATAGGGTGGCCAGGAAAGCCCGCAGCCCCAAAGTCTGGGTGGCAATGCAAGTAGTTCCCAGAGGCGTTCATAAAAAGCAAGACTTGTTCTGGCTGCCACCTTGGCTGTGGTAGTCAGCTCCGGACGTTCGGCATATTGGAGGCCGGTGCTGGGAAAAAGTGAAAAAAAAGTCTTTAGAGGATAGGGTGGCCAGGAAAGCCCGCAGCCCCAAAGTCTGGCTGGCAATGCAAGTAGTTCCCAGAGGCGTTCATAAAAAGCAAGAGTTGTTCTGGCTGCCAACTTGGCTGTGGGAGCCAGGCCAGGAAGTTCAGCATATTGGAGGCCGGTGCTGGGAAAAAGTGAAAAAAACGTGCTTTTGAAGAAAGAGTGGCCAGGAAAGCCCGCAGCCCCAAAGTCTGGGTGGCAATGCAAGTAGTTCCCAGAGGCGTTCATAAAAAGCAAGACTTGTTCTAGCTGCCACCTTGGCTGTGGTAGTCAGCTCCGGACGTTCGGCATATTGGAGGCCGGTGCTGGGAAAAATTGAAAAAAAGGTCTTTAGAGGATAGGGTGGCCAGGAAAGCCCGCAGCCCCAAAGTCTGGGTGGCAATGCAAGTAGTTCCCAGAGGCGTTCATAAAAAGCAAGAGTTGTTCTGGCTGTCACCTTGGCTGTGGGAGCCAGGCCAGGACGTTCGGCATATTGGAGGCCGGTGCTGGGAAAAAGTGAAAAAAAGGTGCTTTTGAGCATAGGGTGGCCAGGAAAGCCCGCAGCCCCAAAGTCTGTCTGGCAATGCAAGTAGTTCCCAGAGGCGTTCATAAAAAGCAAGAGTTTTTCTGGCTGCCACCCTTGGCTGTGGAAACAAGGCAAGGACGATCAGCATATTGGAGGCCGGTGCTGGGAAAAAGTGAAAAAAAGGTGCTTTTGAGGATAGGGTGGCCAGGAAAGCCCGCAGCCCCAAAGTCTGGGTGGCAATGCAAGTAGTTCCCAGAGGCGTTCATAAAAAGCAAGAGTTGTTCTGGCTGCCAACTTGGGTGTGGGAGCCAGGCCAAGAAGTTCAGCATATTGGAGGCCGGTGCTGGGAAAAAGTGAAAAAAAGGTGCTTTTGAGGATAGGGTGGCCAGGAAAGCCCACAGCCCCAAAGTCTGTCTGGCAAAGCAAGTAGTTCCACAGGCGTTCATAAAAAGCAAGACTTGTTCTGGCTGCCACCTTGGCTGTGGGAGTCAGCTCCGGACGTTCGGCATATTGGAGGCCGGTGCTGTTAAAAAGTGAAAAAAATGTCTTTAGAGGATAGGGTGGCCAGGAAAGCCCACAGCCCCAAAGTCTGTCTGGCAAAGCAAGTAGTTCCCAGAGGCGTTCATAAAAAGCAAGAGTTGTTCTGGCTGCCAACTTGGCTGTGGGAGCCAGGCCAGGAAGTTCAGCATATTGGAGGCCGGTGCTGGGAAAAAGTGAAAAAAAGGTTCTTTTGAGGATAGGGTGGCCAGGAAAGCCCGCAGCCCCAAAGTCTGTCTGGCAATGCAAGTAGTTCCTAGAGGCGTTCATAAAAAGCAAGAGTTTTTCTGGCTGCCACCCTTGGCTGTGGAAACAAGGCAAGGACGTTCAGCATATTGGAGGCCGGTGCTGGGAAAAAGTGAAAAAAAGGTGCTTTTGAGGATAGGGTGGCCAGGAAAGCCCGCAGCCCCAAAGTCTGGGTGGCAATGCAAGTAGTTCCCAGAGGCGTTCATAAAAAGCAAGAGTTGTTCTGGCTGCCAACTTGGGTGTGGGAGCCAGGCCAAGAAGTTCAGCATATTGGAGGCCGGTGCTGGGAAAAAGTGAAAAAAAGGTGCTTTTGAGGATAGGGTGGCCAGGAAAGCCCACAGCCCCAAAGTCTGTCTGGCAAAGCAAGTAGTTCCACAGGCGTTCATAAAAAGCAAGGGTTGTTCTGGCTGCCACCTTGGGTGTGGGAACCAGGCCAGGAAGTTCGGCATATTGGAGGCCGGTGCTGGGAAAAAGTGAAAAAAAGGTGCTTTTGAAGAAAGAGTGGCCAGGAAAGCCCGCAGCCCCAAAGTCTGGGTGGCAATGCAAGTAGTTCCCAGAGGCGTTCATAAAAAGCAAGACTTGTTCTGGCTGCCACCTTGGCTGTGGTAGTCAGCTCCGGACGTTCGGCATATTGGAGGCCGGTGCTGGGAAAAAGTGAAAAAAAGGTGCTTTTGAGCATAGGGTGGCCAGGAAAGCCCGCAGCCCCAAAGTCTGTCTGGCAATGCAAGTAGTTCCTAGAGGCGTTCATAAAAAGCAAGAGTTTTTCTGGCTGCCACCCTTGGCTGTGGAAACAAGGCAAGGACGTTCAGCATATTGGAGGCCGGTGCTGGGAAAAAGTGAAAAAAAGGTGCTTTTGAGGATAGGGTGGCCAGGAAAGCCCGCAGCCCCAAAGTCTGGGTGGCAATGCAAGTAGTTCCCAGAGGCGTTCATAAAAAGCAAGAGTTGTTCTGGCTGCCAACTTGGGTGTGGGAGCCAGGCCAAGAAGTTCGGCATATTGGAGGCCGGTGCTGGGAAAAAGTGAAAAAAAGGTGCTTTTGAGGATAGGGTGGCCAGGAAAGCCCACAGCCCCAAAGTCTGTCTGGCAAAGCAAGTAGTTCCACAGGCGTTCATAAAAAGCAAGGGTTGTTCTGGCTGCCACCTTGGGTGTGGGAACCAGGCCAGGAAGTTCGGCATATTGGAGGCCGGTGCTGGGAAAAAGTGAAAAAAAGGTGCTTTTGAAGAAAGAGTGGCCAGGAAAGCCCGCAGCCCCAAAGTCTGGGTGGCAATGCAAGTAGTTCCCAGAGGTGTTCATAAAAAGCAAGACTTGTTCTGGCTGTCACCTTGGCTGTGGGAACAAGGCAAGGACATTCGGCATATTGGAGGCCGGTGCTGGGAAAAAGTGAAAAAAAGGTGCTTTTGAGGATAGGGTGGCCAGGAAAGCCCGCAGCCCCAAAGTCAGGGTGGCAATGCAAGTAGTTCCCAGAGGCGTTCATAAAAAGCAAGACTTGTTCTGGCTGTCACCTTGGCTGTGGGAGCCAGGCCAGGACGTTCGGCATATTGGAGGCCGGTGCTGGTAAAAAGTGAAAAAAAGGTGCTTTTGAGCATAGGGTGGCCAGGAAAGCCCGCAGCCCCAAAGTCTGTCTGGCAATGCAAGTAGTTCCTAGAGGCGTTCATAAAAAGCAAGAGTTTTTCTGGCTGCCACCCTTGGCTGTGGAAACAAGGCAAGGACGTTCAGCATATTGGAGGCCGGTGCTGGGAAAAAGTGAAAAAAAGGTGCTTTTGAGGATAGGGTGGCCAGGAAAGCCCGCAGCCCCAAAGTCTGGGTGGCAATGCAAGTAGTTCCCAGAGGCGTTCATAAAAAGCAAGAGTTGTTCTGGCTGCCAACTTGGGTGTGGGAGCCAGGCCAAGAAGTTCAGCATATTGGAGGCCGGTGCTGGGAAAAAGTGAAAAAAAGGTGCTTTTGAGGATAGGGTGGCCAGGAAAGCCCACAGCCCCAAAGTCTGTCTGGCAAAGCAAGTAGTTCCACAGGCGTTCATAAAAAGCAAGTGTTGTTCTGGCTGCCACCTTGGCTGTGGGAACCAGGCCAGGAAGTTCGGCATATTGGAGGCCGGTGCTGGGAAAAAGTGAAAAAAAGGTGCTTTTGAAGAAAGAGTGGCCAGGAAAGCCCGCAGCCCCAAAGTCTGGGTGGCAATGCAAGTAGTTCCCAGAGGTGTTCATAAAAAGCAAGACTTGTTCTGGCTGTCACCTTGGCTGTGGGAACAAGGCAAGGACATTCAGCATATTGGAGGCCGGTGCTGGGAAAAAGTGAAAAAAAGGTGCTTTTGAGGATAGGGTGGCCAGGAAAGCCCGCAGCCCCAAAGTCAGGGTGGCAATGCAAGTAGTTCCCAGAGGCGTTCATAAAAAGCAAGACTTGTTCTGGCTGCCACCTTGGCTGTGGGAGTCAGCTCCGGACGTTCGGCATATTGGAGGCCGGTGCTGGGAAAAAGTGAAAAAAAGGTCTTTAGAGGATAGGGTGGCCAGGAAAGCCCACAGCCCCAAAGTCTGTCTGGCAAAGCAAGTAGTTCCCAGAGGCGTTCATAAAAAGCAAGAGGTGTTCTGGCTGCCACCTTGGCTGTGGAAACAAGGCAAGGACGTTCAGCATATTGGAGGCCGGTGCTGGGAAAAAGTGAAAAAAAGGTGCTTTGGAGGATAGGGTGGCCAGGAAAGCCCGCAGCCCCAAAGTCTGGGTGGCAATGCAAGTAGTTCCCAGAGGCGTTCATAAAAAGCAAGGGTTGTTCTGGCTGTCACCTTGGCTGTGGGAGTCAGGTCCGGACATTCGGCATATTGGAGGCCGGTGCTGGGAAAAAGTGAAAAAAAGGTGCTTTTGAGGATAGGGTGGCCAGGAAAGCCCGCAGCCCCAAAGTCTGTCTGGCAATGCAAGTAGTTCCCAGAGGCGTTCATAAAAAGCAAGACTTGTTCTGGCTGCCACCTTGGCTGTGGGAGTCAGGTCCGGACATTCGGCATATTGGAGGCCGGTGCTGGGAAAAAGTGAAAAAAAGGTGCTTTTGAAGAAAGAGTGGCCAGGAAAGCCCGTAGCCCCAAAGTCTGGGTGGCAATGCAAGTAGTTCCCAGAGGTGTTCATAAAAAGCAAGACTTGTTCTGGCTGTCACCTTGGCTGTGGGAACAAGGCAAGGACATTCGGCATATTGGAGGCCGGTGCTGGGAAAAAGTGAAATAAAGGTGCTTTTGAGGATAGGGTGGCCAGGAAAGCCCGCAGCCCCAAAGTCTGGGTGGCAATGCAAGTAGTTCCCAGAGGCGTTCATAAAAAGCAAGACTTGTTCTGGCTGCCACCTTGGCTGTGGTAGTCAGCTCCGGACGTTCGGCATATTGGAGGCCGGTGCTGGGAAAAAGTGAAAAAAAAGTCTTTAGAGGATAGGGTGGCCAGGAAAGCCCGCAGCCCCAAAGTCTGGCTGGCAATGCAAGTAGTTCCCAGAGGCGTTCATAAAAAGCAAGAGTTGTTCTGGCTGCCAACTTGGCTGTGGGAGCCAGGCCAGGAAGTTCAGCATATTGGAGGCCGGTGCTGGGAAAAAGTGAAAAAAACGTGCTTTTGAAGAAAGAGTGGCCAGGAAAGCCCGCAGCCCCAAAGTCTGGGTGGCAATGCAAGTAGTTCCCAGAGGCGTTCATAAAAAGCAAGACTTGTTCTAGCTGCCACCTTGGCTGTGGTAGTCAGCTCCGGACGTTCGGCATATTGGAGGCCGGTGCTGGGAAAAATTGAAAAAAAGGTCTTTAGAGGATAGGGTGGCCAGGAAAGCCCGCAGCCCCAAAGTCTGGGTGGCAATGCAAGTAGTTCCCAGAGGCGTTCATAAAAAGCAAGAGTTGTTCTGGCTGTCACCTTGGCTGTGGGAGCCAGGCCAGGACGTTCGGCATATTGGAGGCCGGTGCTGGGAAAAAGTGAAAAAAAGGTGCTTTTGAGCATAGGGTGGCCAGGAAAGCCCGCAGCCCCAAAGTCTGTCTGGCAATGCAAGTAGTTCCCAGAGGCGTTCATAAAAAGCAAGAGTTTTTCTGGCTGCCACCCTTGGCTGTGGAAACAAGGCAAGGACGATCAGCATATTGGAGGCCGGTGCTGGGAAAAAGTGAAAAAAAGGTGCTTTTGAGGATAGGGTGGCCAGGAAAGCCCGCAGCCCCAAAGTCTGGGTGGCAATGCAAGTAGTTCCCAGAGGCGTTCATAAAAAGCAAGAGTTGTTCTGGCTGCCAACTTGGGTGTGGGAGCCAGGCCAAGAAGTTCAGCATATTGGAGGCCGGTGCTGGGAAAAAGTGAAAAAAAGGTGCTTTTGAGGATAGGGTGGCCAGGAAAGCCCACAGCCCCAAAGTCTGTCTGGCAAAGCAAGTAGTTCCACAGGCGTTCATAAAAAGCAAGACTTGTTCTGGCTGCCACCTTGGCTGTGGGAGTCAGCTCCGGACGTTCGGCATATTGGAGGCCGGTGCTGTTAAAAAGTGAAAAAAATGTCTTTAGAGGATAGGGTGGCCAGGAAAGCCCACAGCCCCAAAGTCTGTCTGGCAAAGCAAGTAGTTCCCAGAGGCGTTCATAAAAAGCAAGAGTTGTTCTGGCTGCCAACTTGGCTGTGGGAGCCAGGCCAGGAAGTTCAGCATATTGGAGGCCGGTGCTGGGAAAAAGTGAAAAAAAGGTTCTTTTGAGGATAGGGTGGCCAGGAAAGCCCGCAGCCCCAAAGTCTGTCTGGCAATGCAAGTAGTTCCCAGAGGTGTTCATAAAAAGCAAGGGTTGTTCTGGCTGTCACCTTGGCTGTGGGAACAAGGCAAGGACATTCGGCATATTGGAGGCCGGTGCTGGGAAAAAGTGAAAAAAAGGTGCTTTTGAGGATAGGGTGGCCAGGAAAGCCCGCAGCCCCAAAGTCTGGGTGGCAATGCAAGTAGTTCCCAGAGGCGTTCATAAAAAGCAAGACTTGTTCTGGCTGCCACCTTGGCTGTGGGAGTCAGCTCCGGACGTTCGGCATATTGGAGGCCGGTGCTGTTAAAAAGTGAAAAAAATGTCTTTAGAGGATAGGGTGGCCAGGAAAGCCCACAGCCCCAAAGTCTGTCTGGCAAAGCAAGTAGTTCCCAGAGGCGTTCATAAAAAGCAAGAGTTGTTCTGGCTGCCAACTTGGCTGTGGGAGCCAGGCCAGGAAGTTCAGCATATTGGAGGCCGGTGCTGGGAAAAAGTGAAAAAAAGGTTCTTTTGAGGATAGGGTGGCCAGGAAAGCCCGCAGCCCCAAAGTCTGGGTGGCAATGCAAGTAGTTCCCAGAGGCATTCATAAAAAGCAAGACTTGTTCTGGCTGCCACACTTGGCTGTGGGAGCTAGGCCAGGACGATCGGCATATTGGAGGCCGGTGCTGGGAAAAAGTGAAAAAAAGGTGCTTTTGAAGATAGAGTGGCCAGGAAAGCCCGCAGCCCCAAAGTCTGGGTGGCAATGCAAGTAGTTCCCAGAGGCGTTCATAAAAAGCAAGGGTTGTTCTGGCTGTCACCTTGGCTGTGGAAACAAGGCAAGGACGTTCAGCATATTGGAGGCCGGTGCTGGGAAAAAGTGAAAAAAAGGTGCTTTGGAGGATAGAGTGGCCAGGAAAGCCCGCAGCCCCAAAGTCTGGGTGGCAATGCAAGTAGTTCCCAGAGGCGTTCATAAAAAGCAAGGGTTGTTCTGGCTGTCACCTTGGCTGTGGGAGTCAGGTCCGGACATTCGGCATATTGGAGGCCGGTGCTGGGAAAAAGTGAAAAAAAGGTGCTTTTGAGGATAGGGTGGCCAGGAAAGCCCACAGCCCCAAAGTCTGTCTGGCAAAGCAAGTAGTTCCCAGAGGCGTTCATAAAAAGCAAGACTTGTTCTGGCTGCCACCTTGGCTGTGGGAGTCAGCTCCGGACATTCGGCATATTGGAGGCCGGTGCTGGGAAAAAGTGAAAAAAAGGTGCTTTTGAGGATAGGGTGGCCAGGAAAGCCCGTAGCCCCAAAGTCTGGGTGGCAATGCAAGTAGTTCCCAGAGGTGTTCATAAAAAGCAAGGGTTGTTCTGGCTGCCACCTTGGCTGTGGGAGCCAGGCCAGGACGTTCGGCATATTGGAGGCCGGTGCTGGGAAAAAGTGAAAAAAAGGTGCTTTTGAGCATAGGGTGGCCAGGAAAGCCCGCAGCCCCAAAGTCTGTCTGGCAATGCAAGTAGTTCCCAGAGGCGTTCATAAAAAGCAAGAGTTTTTCTGGCTGCCAACCTTGGCTGTGGAAACAAGGCAAGGACGATCAGCATATTGGAGGCCGGTGCTGGGAAAAAGTGAAAAAAAGGTGCTTTTGAGGATAGGGTGGCCAGGAAAGCCCGCAGCCCCAAAGTCTGGGTGGCAATGCAAGTAGTTCCCAGAGGTGTTCATAAAAAGCAAGACTTGTTCTGGCTGTCACCTTGGCTGTGGGAACAAGGCAAGGACATTCGGCATATTGGAGGCCGGTGCTGGGAAAAAGTGAAAAAAAGGTGCTTTTGAGGATAGGGTGGCCAGGAAAGCCCGCAGCCCCAAAGTCTGGGTGGCAATGCAAGTAGTTCCCAGAGGCGTTCATAAAAAGCAAGACTTGTTCTGGCTGCCACCTTGGCTGTGGGAGTCAGCTCCGGACGTTCGGCATATTGGAGGCCGGTGCTGGGAAAAAGTGAAAAAAATGTCTTTAGAGGATAGGGTGGCCAGGAAAGCCCACAGCCCCAAAGTCTGTCTGGCAAAGCAAGTAGTTCCCAGAGGCGTTCATAAAAAGCAAGAGTTGTTCTGGCTGCCACCTTGGCTGTGGGAGCCAGGCCAGGAAGTTCAGCATATTGGAGGCCGGTGCTGGGAAAAAGTGAAAAAAAGGTTCTTTTGAGGATAGGGTGGCCAGGAAAGCCCGCAGCCCCAAAGTCTGGGTGGCAATGCAAGTAGTTCCCAGAGGCATTCATAAAAAGCAAGACTTGTTCTGGCTGCCACACTTGGCTGTGGGAGCTAGGCCAGGACGATCGGCATATTGGAGGCCGGTGCTGGGAAAAAGTGAAAAAAAGGTGCTTTTGAAGATAGAGTGGCCAGGAAAGCCCGCAGCCCCAAAGTCTGTCTGGCAATGCAAGTAGTTCCCAGAGGCGTTCATAAAAAGCAAGGGTTGTTCCGGCTGTCACCTTGGCTGTGGAAACAAGGCAAGGACGTTCAGCATATTGGAGGCCGGTGCTGGGAAAAAGTGAAAAAAAGGTGCTTTTGAGGATAGGGTGGCCAGGAAAGCCCGCAGCCCCAAAGTCTGGGTGGCAATGCAAGTAGTTCCCAGAGGCGTTCATAAAAAGCAAGGGTTGTTCTGGCTGTCACCTTGGCTGTGGGAGTCAGGTCCGGACATTCGGCATATTGGAGGCCGGTGCTGGGAAAAAGTGAAAAAAAGGTGCTTTTGAGGATAGGGTGGCCAGGAAAGCCCGCAGCCCCAAAGTCTGTCTGGCAATGCAAGTAGTTCCCAGAGGCGTTCATAAAAAGCAAGACTTGTTCTGGCTGCCACCTTGGCTGTGGGAGTCAGCTCCGGACATTCGGCATATTGGAGGCCGGTGCTGGGAAAAAGTGAAAAAAAGGTGCTTTTGAAGAAAGAGTGGCCAGGAAAGCCCGTAGCCCCAAAGTCTGGGTGGCAATGCAAGTAGTTCCCAGAGGTGTTCATAAAAAGCAAGGGTTGTTCTGGCTGCCACCTTGGCTGTGGGAGCCAGGCCAGGACGTTCGGCATATTGGAGGCCGGTGCTGGGAAAAAGTGAAAAAAAGGTGCTTTTGAGCATAGGGTGGCCAGGAAAGCCCGCAGCCCCAAAGTCTGGCTGGCAATGCAAGTAGTTCCCAGAGGCGTTCATAAAAAGCAAGAGTTTTTCTGGCTGCCACCCTTGGCTGTGGAAACAAGGCAAGGACGATCAGCATATTGGAGGCCGGTGCTGGGAAAAAGTGAAAAAAAGGTGCTTTTGAGGATAGGGTGGCCAGGAAAGCCCGCAGCCCCAAAGTCTGGGTGGCAATGCAAGTAGTTCCCAGAGGCGTTCATAAAAAGCAAGAGTTGTTCTGGCTGCCAACTTGGGTGTGGGAGCCAGGCCAAGAAGTTCAGCATATTGGAGGCCGGTGCTGGGAAAAAGTGAAAAAAAGGTGCTTTTGAGGATAGGGTGGCCAGGAAAGCCCACAGCCCCAAAGTCTGTCTGGCAAAGCAAGTAGTTCCACAGGCGTTCATAAAAAGCAAGGGTTGTTCTGGCTGCCACCTTGGGTGTGGGAACCAGGCCAGGATGTTCGGCATATTGGAGGCCGGTGCTGGGAAAAAGTGAAAAAAAGGTGCTTTTGAAGAAAGAGTGGCCAGGAAAGCCCGCAGCCCCAAAGTCTGGGTGGCAATGCAAGTAGTTCCCAGAGGTGTTCATAAAAAGCAAGACTTGTTCTGGCTGTCACCTTGGCTGTGGGAACAAGTCAAGGACATTCGGCATATTGGAGGCCGGTGCTGGGAAAAAGTGAAAAAAAGGTGCTTTTGAGGATAGGGTGGCCAGGAAAGCCCGCAGCCCCAAAGTCTGGGTGGCAATGCAAGTAGTTCCCAGAGGCGTTCATAAAAAGCAAGACTTGTTCTGGCTGCCACCTTGGCTGTGGGAGTCAGCTCCGGACGTTCGGCATATTGGAGGCCGGTGCTGGGAAAAAGTGAAAAAAATGTCTTTAGAGGATAGGGTGGCCAGGAAAGCCCACAGCCCCAAAGTCTGTCTGGCAAAGCAAGTAGTTCCCAGAGGCGTTCATAAAAAGCAAGAGTTGTTCTGGCTGCCAACTTGGCTGTGGGAGCCAGGCCAGGAAGTTCAGCATATTGGAGGCCGGTGCTGGGAAAAAGTGAAAAAAAGGTTCTTTTGAGGATAGAGAGGCCAGGAAAGCCCGCAGCCCCAAAGTCTGTCTGGCAATGCAAGTAGTTCCCAGAGGCGTTCATAAAAAGCAAGGGTTGTTCCGGCTGTCACCTTGGCTGTGGAAACAAGGCAAGGACGTTCAGCATATTGGAGGCCGGTGCTGGGAAAAAGTGAAAAAAAGGTGCTTTGGAGGATAGAGTGGCCAGGAAAGCCCGCAGCCCCAAAGTCTGGGTGGCAATGCAAGTAGTTCCCAGAGGCGTTCATAAAAAGCAAGGGTTGTTCTGGTTGTCACCTTGGCTGTGGGAGTCAGGTCCGGACATTCGGCATATTGGAGGCCGGTGCTGGGAAAAAGTGAAAAAAAGGTGCTTTTGAGGATAGGGTGGCCAGGAAAGCCCGCAGCCCCAAAGTCTGTCTGGCAATGCAAGTAGTTCCCAGAGGCGTTCATAAAAAGCAAGACTTGTTCTGGCTGCCACCTTGGCTGTGGGAGTCAGGTCCGGACATTCGGCATATTGGAGGCCGGTGCTGGGAAAAAGTGAAAAAAAGGTGCTTTTGAAGAAAGAGTGGCCAGGAAAGCCCGTAGCCCCAAAGTCTGGGTGGCAATGCAAGTAGTTCCCAGAGGTGTTCATAAAAAGCAAGGGTTGTTCCGGCTGCCACCTTGGCTGTAGGAGCCAGGCCAGGACGTTCAGCATATTGGAGGCAGGTGCTGGGAAAAAGTGAAAAAAAGGTGCTTTTGAGGATAGGGTGGCCAGGAAAGCCCGTAGCCCCAAAGTCTGGGTGGCAATGCAAGTAGTTCCCAGAGGTGTTCATAAAAAGCAAGTGTTGTTCTGGCTGCCACCTTGGCTGTGGGAGCCAGGCCAAGAAGTTCAGCATATTGGAGGCCGGTGCTGGGAAAAAGTGAAAAAAAGGTGCTTTTGAAGAAAGAGTGGCCAGGAAAGCCCGCAGCCCCAAAGTCTGGGTGGCAATGCAAGTAGTTCCCAGAGGCGTTCATAAAAAGCAAGACTTGTTCTGGCTGCCACCTTGGCTGTGGTAGTCAGCTCCGGACGTTCGGCATATTGGAGGCCGGTGCTGGGAAAAAGTGAAAAAAAGGTCTTTAGAGGATAGGGTGGCCAGGAAAGCCCGCAGCCCCAAAGTCTGGGTGGCAATGCAAGTAGTTCCCAGAGGCGTTCATAAAAAGCAAGACTTGTTCTGGCTGTCACCTTGGCTGTGGGAGCCAGGCCAGGACGTTCGGCATATTGGAGGCCGGTGCTGGGAAAAAGTGAAAAAAAGGTGCTTTTGAGCATAGGGTGGCCAGGAAAGCCCGCAGCCCCAAAGTCTGTCTGGCAATGCAAGTAGTTCCTAGAGGCGTTCATAAAAAGCAAGAGTTTTTCTGGCTGCCACCCTTGGCTGTGGAAACAAGGCAAGGACGATCAGCATATTGGAGGCCGGTGCTGGGAAAAAGTGAAAAAAAGGTGCTTTTGAGGATAGGGTGGCCAGGAAAGCCCGCAGCCCCAAAGTCTGGGTGGCAATGCAAGTAGTTCCCAGAGGCGTTCATAAAAAGCAAGAGTTGTTCTGGCTGCCAACTTAGGTGTGGGAGCCAGGCCAAGAAGTTCAGCATATTGGAGGCCGGTGCTGGGAAAAAGTGAAAAAAAGGTGCTTTTGAGGATAGGGTGGCCAGGAAAGCTCACAGCCCCAAAGTCTGTCTGGCAAAGCAAGTAGTTCCACAGGCGTTCATAAAAAGCAAGGGTTGTTCTGGCTGCCACCTTGGGTGTGGGAACCAGGCCAGGAAGTTCGGCATATTGGAGGCCGGTGCTGGGAAAAAGTGAAAAAAAGGTGCTTTTGAAGAAAGAGTGGCCAGGAAAGCCCGCAGCCCCAAAGTCTGGGTGGCAATGCAAGTAGTTCCCAGAGGTGTTCATAAAAAGCAAGACTTGTTCTGGCTGTCACCTTGGCTGTGGGAACAAGGCAAGGACATTCGGCATATTGGAGGCCGGTGCTGGGAAAAAGTGAAAAAAAGGTGCTTTTGAGGATAGGGTGGCCAGGAAAGCCCGCAGCCCCAAAGTCAGGGTGGCAATGCAAGTAGTTCCCAGAGGCGTTCATAAAAAGCAAGACTTGTTCTGGCTGCCACCTTGGCTGTGGGAGTCAGCTCCGGACGTTCGGCATATTGGAGGCCGGTGCTGGGAAAAAGTGAAAAAAAGGTCTTTAGAGGATAGGGTGGCCAGGAAAGCCCACAGCCCCAAAGTCTGTCTGGCAAAGCAAGTAGTTCCCAGAGGCGTTCATAAAAAGCAAGAGTTGTTCTGGCTGCCAACTTGGCTGTGGGAGCCAGGCCAGGAAGTTCAGCATATTGGAGGCCGGTGCTGGGAAAAAGTGAAAAAAAGGTTCTTTTGAGGATAGGGTGGCCAGGAAAGCCCGCAGCCCCAAAGTCTGGGTGGCAATGCAAGTAGTTCCCAGAGGCATTCATAAAAAGCAAGAGGTGTTCTGGCTGCCACCTTGGCTGTGGGAGCCAGGCCAGGAAGTTCGGCATATTGGAGGCCGGTGCTGGGAAAAAGTGAAAAAAAGGTGCTTTTGAGGATAGGGTGGCCAGGAAAGCCCGCAGCCCCAAAGTCTGGGTGGCAATGCAAGTAGTTCCCAGAGGCGTTCATAAAAAGCAAGAGGTGTTCTGGCTGCCACCTTGGCTGTGGAAACAAGGCAAGGACGTTCAGCATATTGGAGGCCGGTGCTGGGAAAAAGTGAAAAAAAGGTGCTTTGGAGGATAGAGTGGCCAGGAAAGCCCGCAGCCCCAAAGTCTGGGTGGCAATGCAAGTAGTTCCCAGAGGCGTTCATAAAAAGCAAGGGTTGTTCTGGCTGTCACCTTGGCTGTGGGAGTCAGGTCTGGACATTCGGCATATTGGAGGCCGGTGCTGGGAAAAAGTGAAAAAAAGGTGCTTTTGAGGATAGGGTGGCCAGGAAAGCCCGCAGCCCCAAAGTCTGTCTGGCAATGCAAGTAGTTCCCAGAGGCGTTCATAAAAAGCAAGAGTTGTTCTGGCTGCCACCTTGGCTGTGGGAGTCAGGTCCGGACATTCGGCATATTGGAGGCCGGTGCTGGGAAAAAGTGAAAAAAAGGTGCTTTTGAAGAAAGAGTGGCCAGGAAAGACCGTAGCCCCAAAGTCTGGGTGGCAATGCAAGTAGTTCCCAGAGGTGTTCATAAAAAGCAAGACTTGTTCTGGCTGTCACCTTGGCTGTGGGAACAAGGCAAGGACATTCGGCATATTGGAGGCCGGTGCTGGGAAAAAGTGAAATAAAGGTGCTTTTGAGGATAGGGTGGCCAGGAAAGCCCGCAGCCCCAAAGTCTGTCTGGCAATGCAAGTAGTTCCCAGAGGCGTTCATAAAAAGCAAGACTTGTTCTGGCTGCCACCTTGGCTGTGGTAGTCAGCTCCGGACGTTCGGCATATTGGAGGCCGGTGCTGGGAAAAAGTGAAAAAAAAGTCTTTAGAGGATAGGGTGGCCAGGAAAGCCCACAGCCCCAAAGTCTGTCTGGCAAAGCAAGTAGTTCCCAGAGGCGTTCATAAAAAGCAAGAGTTTTTCTGGCTGCCACCCTTGGCTGTGGAAACAAGGCAAGGACGTTCAGCGTATTGGAGGCGGGTGCTGGGAAAAAGTGAAAAAAAGGTGCTTTTGAGGATAGGGTGGCCAGGAAAGCCCGCAGCCCCAAAGTCTGGGTGGCAATGCAAGTAGTTCCCAGAGGCGTTCATAAAAAGCAAGAGTTGTTCTGGCTGCCACCTTGGCTGTGGGAGTCAGGTCCGGACATTCGGCATATTGGAGGCCGGTGCTGGGAAAAAGTGAAAAAAAGGTGCTTTTGAGGATAGGGTGGCCAGGAAAGCCCACAGCCCCAAAGTCTGTCTGGCAAAGCAAGTAGTTCCCAGAGGCGTTCATAAAAAGCAAGAGTTTTTCTGGCTGCCACCCTTGGCTGTGGAAACAAGGCAAGGACGTTCAGCATATTGGAGGCCGGTGCTGGGAAAAAGTGAAAAAAAGGTGCTTTTGAGGATAGGGTGGCCAGGAAAGCCCGCAGCCCCAAAGTCTGGGTGGCAATGCAAGTAGTTCCCAGAGGCGTTCATAAAAAGCAAGAGTTGTTCTGGCTGCCAACTTGGGTGTGGGAGCCAGGCCAAGAAGTTCAGCATATTGGAGGCCGGTGCTGGGAAAAGTGAAAAAAAGGTGCTTTTGAGGATAGGGTGGCCAGGAAAGCCCACAGCCCCAAAGTCTGTCTGGCAATGCAAGTAGTTCCCAGAGGCGTTCATAAAAAGGAAGAGTTGTTCTGGCTGCCACCTTGGCTGTGGGAACAAGGCAAGGATGATCGGCATATTGGAGGCCGGTGCTGGGAAAAAGTGAAAAAAAGGTCTTTTGAGGATAGGGTGGCCAGGAAAGCCCGCAGCTCCAAAGTCTTGGTGGCAATGCAAGTAGTTCCCAGAGGCGTTCATAAAAAGCAAGAGGTGTTCTGGCTGCCACCCTTGGCTGTGTGAGTCAACTCCGGACGTTCGGCATATTGGAGGCCGGTGCTGGGAAAAAGTGAAAAAAAGGTGCTTTTGAGGATAGGGTGGCCAGGAAAGCCCGCAGCCCCAAAGTCTGGGTGGCAATGCAAGTAGTTCCCAGAGGCGTTCATAAAAAGCAAGGGTTGTTCTGGCTGCCACCTTGGGTGTGGGAACCAGGCCAGGAAGTTCGGCATATTGGAGGCCGGTGCTGGGAAAAAGTGAAAAAAAGGTGCTTTTGAGGATAGGGTGGCCAGGAAAGCCCGCAGCCCCAAAGTCTGGGTGGCAATGCAAGTAGTTCCCAGAGGCGTTCATAAAAAGCAAGGGTTGTTCTGGCTGCCACCTTGGGTGTGGGAACAAGGCAAGGACATTCGGCATATTGGAGGCCGGTGCTGGGAAAAAGTGAAAAAAAGGTGCTTTTGAGGATAGGGTGGCCAGGAAAGCCCGCAGCCCCAAAGTCAGGGTGGCAATGCAAGTAGTTCCCAGAGGCGTTCATAAAAAGCAAGACTTGTTCTGGCTGCCACCTTGGCTGTGGGAGTCAGCTCCGGACGTTCGGCATATTGGAGGCCGGTGCTGGGAAAAAGTGAGAAAAAGGTCTTTAGAGGATAGGGTGGCCAGGAAAGCCCACAGCCCCAAAGTCTGTCTGGCAAAGCAAGTAGTTCCCAGAGGCGTTCATAAAAAGCAAGAGTTGTTCTGGCTGCCAACTTGGCTGTGGGAGCCAGGCCAGGAAGTTCAGCATATTGGAGGCCGCTGCTGGGAAAAAGTGAAAAACAGGTGCTTTTGAGGATAGGGTGGCCAGGAAAGCCCGCAGCCCCAAAGTCTGGGTGGCAATGCAAGTAGTTCCCAGAGGCGTTCATAAAAAGCAAGAGGTGTTCTGGCTGCCACCTTGGCTGTGGGAGCCAGGCCAGGACGTTCGGCATATTGGAGGCCGGTGCTGGGAAAAAGTGAAAAAAAGGTGCTTTTGAGGATAGGGTGGCCAGGAAAGCCCGCAGCCCCAAAGTCTGGGTGGCAATGCAAGTAGTTCCCAGAGGCGTTCATAAAAAGCAAGACTTGTTCTGGCTGCCACCTTGGCTGTGGGAGTCAGCTCCGGACGTTCGGCATATTGGAGGCCGGTGCTGGGAAAAAGTGAAAAAAAGGTGCTTTTGAGGATAGGGTGGCCAGGAAAGCCCACAGCCCCAAAGTCTGTCTGGCAAAGCAAGTAGTTCCCAGAGGCGTTCATAAAAAGCAAGAGTTGTTCTGGCTGCCAACTTGGGTGTGGGAGCCAGGCCAGGAAGTTCGGCATATTGGAGGCCGGTGCTGGGAAAAAGAGAAAAAAAGGTGCTTTTGAGGATAGGGTGGCCAGGAAAGCCCGCAGCCCCAAAGTCTGGCTGGCAATGCAAGTAGTTCCCAGAGGCGTTCATAAAAAGCAAGAGGTGTTCTGCCTGCCACCTTGGCTGTGGAAACAAGGCAAGGACGTTCAGCATATTGGAGGCCGGTGCTGGGAAAAAGTGAAAAAAAGGTGCTTTGGAGGATAGAGTGGCCAGGAAAGCCCGCAGCCCCAAAGTCTGGGTGGCAA
Source organism: Numenius arquata (assembly GCF_964106895.1). Lineage (NCBI taxonomy): Eukaryota > Metazoa > Chordata > Aves > Charadriiformes > Scolopacidae > Numenius > Numenius arquata. The sequence continues at coordinate 58,474 of NW_027414141.1, forward strand.
TGCAAGTAGTTCCCAGAGGCGTTCATAAAAAGCAAGAGTTGTTCTGGCTGCCAACTTGGGTGTGGGAGCCAGGCCAAGAAGTTCAGCATATTGGAGGCCGGTGCTGGGAAAAAGTGAAAAAAAGGTGCTTTTGAGGATAGGGTGGCCAGGAAAGCCCACAGCCCCAAAGTCTGTCTGGCAATGCAATTAGTTCCCAGAGGCGTTCATAAAAAGCAAGGGTTGTTCTGGCTGCCACCTTGGCTGTAGGAGCCAGTCCAGGACGTTCAGCATATTGGAGGCGGGTGCTGGGAAAAAGTGAAAAAAAGGTGCTTTTGAGGAGAGAGTGGCCAGGAAAGCCCGCAGCCCCAAAGTCTGTCTGGCAATGCAAGTAGTTCCCAGAGGCGTTCATAAAAAGCAAGAGTTGTTCTGGCTGCCACCTTGGCTGTGGGAACAAGGCAAGGATGATCGGCATATTGGAGGCCGGTGCTGGGAAAAAGTGAAAAAAAGGTCTTTTGAGGATAGGGTGGCCAGGAAAGCCCGCAGCTCCAAAGTCTTGGTGGCAATGCAAGTAGTTCCCAGAGGCGTTCATAAAAAGCAAGAGGTGTTCTGGCTGCCACCCTTGGCTGTGTGAGTCAACTCCGGACGTTCGGCATATTGGAGGCCGGTGCTGGGAAAAAGTGAAAAAAAGGTGCTTTTGAGGATAGGGTGGCCAGGAAAGCCCGCAGCCCCAAAGTCTGGGTGGCAATGCAAGTAGTTCCCAGAGGCGTTCATAAAAAGCAAGGGTTGTTCTGGCTGCCACCTTGGGTGTGGGAACCAGGCCAGGAAGTTCGGCATATTGGAGGCCGGTGCTGGGAAAAAGTGAAAAAAAGGTGCTTTTGAGGATAGGGTGGCCAGGAAAGCCCGCAGCCCCAAAGTCTGTCTGGCAATGCAAGTAGTTCCCAGAGGCGTTCATAAAAAGCAAGGGTTGTTCTGGCTGCCACCTTGGCTGTGGGAGCCAGGCCAGGACGTTCGGCATATTGGAGGCCGGTGCTGGGAAAAAGTGAAAAAAAGGTGCTTTTGAAGAAAGAGTGGCCAGGAAAGCCCGTAGCCCCAAAGTCTGGGTGGCAATGCAAGTAGTTCCCAGAGGTGTTCATAAAAAGCAAGACTTGTTCTGGCTGTCACCTTGGCTGTGGGAACAAGGCAAGGACATTCGGCATATTGGAGGCCGGTGCTGGGAAAAAGTGAAAAAAAGGTGCTTTTGAGGATAGGGTGGCCAGGAAAGCCCGCAGCCCCAAAGTCAGGGTGGCAATGCAAGTAGTTCCCAGAGGCGTTCATAAAAAGCAAGGGTTGTTCTGGCTGCCACCTTGGCTGTGGGAGTCAGCTCCGGACGTTCGGCATATTGGAGGCCGGTGCTGGGAAAAAGTGAAAAAAAGGTCTTTAGAGGATAGGGTGGCCAGGAAAGCCCACAGCCCCAAAGTCTGTCTGGCAAAGCAAGTAGTTCCCAGAGGCGTTCATAAAAAGCAAGAGTTGTTCTGGCTGCCAACTTGGGTGTGGGAGCCAGGCCAGGAAGTTCAGCATATTGGAGGCCGGTGCTGGGAAAAAGTGAAAAACAGGTGCTTTTGAGGATAGGGTGGCCAGGAAAGCCCGCAGCCCCAAAGTCTGGGTGGCAATGCAAGTAGTTCCCAGAGGCGTTCATAAAAAGCAAGAGGTGTTCTGGCTGCCACCTTGGCTGTGGGAGCCAGGCCAGGACGTTCGGCATATTGGAGGCCGGTGCTGGGAAAAAGTGAAAAAAAGGTGCTTTTGAGGATAGGGTGGCCAGGAAAGCCCGCAGCCCCAAAGTCTGGGTGGCAATGCAAGTAGTTCCCAGAGGCGTTCATAAAAAGCAAGGGTTGTTCTGGCTGCCACCTTGGCTGTGGTAGTCAGCTCCGGACGTTCGGCATATTGGAGGCCGGTGCTGGGAAAAAGTGAAAAAAAGGTCTTTAGAGGATAGGGTGGCCAGGAAAGCCCACAGCCCCAAAGTCTGTCTGGCAAAGCAAGTAGTTCCCAGAGGCGTTCATAAAAAGCAAGAGTTGTTCTGGCTGCCAACTTGGCTGTGGGAGCCAGGCCAGGAAGTTCAGCATATTGGAGGCCGGTGCTGGGAAAAAGTGAAAAAAAGGTGCTTTTGAGGATAGGGTGGCCAGGAAAGCCCGCAGCCCCAAAGTCTGGGTGGCAATGCAAGTAGTTCCCAGAGGCGTTCATAAAAAGCGAGAGGTGTTCTGGCTGCCACCCTTGGCTGTGGGAGCCAGGCCAGGACGTTCGGCATATTGGAGGCCGGTGCTGGGAAAAAGTGAAAAAAAGGTGCTTTTGAGGATAGGGTGGCCAGGAAAGCCCGCAGCCCCAAAGTCAGGGTGGCAATGCAAGTAGTTCCCAGAGGCGTTCATAAAAAGCAAGACTTGTTCTGGCTGCCACCTTGGCTGTGGGAGTCAGCTCCGGACGTTCGGCATATTGGAGGCCGGTGCTGGGAAAAAGTGAAAAAAAGGTGCTTTTGAGGATAGGGTGGCCAGGAAAGCCCACAGCCCCAAAGTCTGTCTGGCAAAGCAAGTAGTTCCCAGAGGCGTTCATAAAAAGCAAGAGTTGTTCTGGCTGCCAACTTGGGTGTGGGAGCCAGGCCAGGAAGTTCGGCATATTGGAGGCCGGTGCTGGGAAAAAGAGAAAAAAAGGTGCTTTTGAGGATAGGGTGGCCAGGAAAGCCCGCAGCCCCAAAGTCTGGCTGGCAATGCAAGTAGTTCCCAGAGGCGTTCATAAAAAGCAAGAGGTGTTCTGCCTGCCACCTTGGCTGTGGAAACAAGGCAAGGACGTTCAGCATATTGGAGGCCGGTGCTGGGAAAAAGTGAAAAAAAGGTGCTTTGGAGGATAGAGTGGCCAGGAAAGCCCGCAGCCCCAAAGTCTGGGTGGCAATGCAAGTAGTTCCCAGAGGCGTTCATAAAAAGCAAGGGTTGTTCTGGCTGTCACCTTGGCTGTGGGAGTCAGGTCCGGACATTCGGCATATTGGAGGCCGGTGCTGGGAAAAAGTGAAAAAAAGGTGCTTTTGAGGATAGGGTGGCCAGGAAAGCCCGCAGCCCCAAAGTCTGGGTGGCAATGCAAGTAGTTCCCAGAGGTGTTCATAAAAAGCAAGTGTTGTTCTGGCTGCCACCTTGGCTGTGGGAGCCAGGCCAAGAAGTTCAGCATATTGGAGGCCGGTGCTGGGAAAAAGTGAAAAAAAGGTGCTTTTGAAGAAAGAGTGGCCAGGAAAGCCCGCAGCCCCAAAGTCTGGGTGGCAATGCAAGTAGTTCCCAGAGGCGTTCATAAAAAGCAAGGGTTGTTCTGGCTGTCACCTTGGCTGTGGGAGCCAGGCCAAGAAGTTCAGCATATTGGAGGCCGGTGCTGGGAAAAAGTGAAATAAAGGTGCTTTTGAGGATAGGGTGGCCAGGAAAGCCCGCAGCCCCAAAGTCTGTCTGGCAATGCAAGTAGTTCCCAGAGGCGTTCATAAAAAGCAAGACTTGTTCTGGCTGCCACCTTGGCTGTGGGAGTCAGGTCCGGACGTTCGGCATATTGGAGGCCGGTGCTGGGAAAAAAGTGAAAAAAAGGTGCTTTTGAGGATAGGGTGGCCAGGAAAGCCCGCAGCCCCAAAGTCTGGGTGGCAATGCAAGTAGTTCCCAGAGGCGTTCATAAAAAGCGAGAGGTGTTCTGGCTGCCACCTTGGCTGTGGGAGCCAGGCCAGGACGTTCGGCATATTGGAGGCCGGTGCTGGGAAAAAGTGAAAAAAAGGTGCTTTTGAGGATAGGGTGGCCAGGAAAGCCCGCAGCCCCAAAGTCTGGGTGGCAATGCAAGTAGTTCCCAGAGGCGTTCATAAAAAGCAAGACTTGTTCTGGCTGCCACCTTGGCTGTGGGAGTCAGCTCCGGACGTTCGGCATATTGGAGGCCGGTGCTGGGAAAAAGTGAAAAAAAGGTGCTTTTGAGGATAGGGTGGCCAGGAAAGCCCACAGCCCCAAAGTCTGGGTGGCAAAGCAAGTAGTTCCCAGAGGCGTTCATAAAAAGCAAGAGTTTTTCTGGCTGCCACCCTTGGCTGTGGAAACAAGGCAAGGACGTTCAGCATATTGAGGCCGGTGCTGGGAAAAAGTGAAAAAAAGGTGCTTTTGAGGATAGGGTGGCCAGGAAAGCCCGCAGCCCCAAAGTCTGGGTGGCAATGCAAGTAGTTCCCAGAGGCGTTCATAAAAAGCAAGAGTTGTTCTGGCTGCCAACTTGGGTGTGGGAGCCAGGCCAAGAAGTTCAGCATATTGGAGGCCGGTGCTGGGAAAAAGTGAAAAAAAGGTGCTTTTGAGGATAGGGTGGCCAGGAAAGCCCACAGCCCCAAAGTCTGGCTGGCAATGCAAGTAGTTCCCAGAGGCGTTCATAAAAAGCAAGGGTTGTTCTGGCTGCCACCTTGGCTGTAGGAGCCAGTCCAGGACGTTCAGCATATTGGAGGCGGGTGCTGGGAAAAAGTGAAAAAAAGGTGCTTTTGAGGATAGGGTGGCCAGGAAAGCCCGCAGCCCCAAAGTCTGGGTGGCAATGCAAGTAGTTCCCAGAGGCGTTCATAAAAAGCAAGAGTTGTTCTGGCTGCCACCTTGGCTGTGGGAACAAGGCAAGGATGATCGGCATATTGGAGGCGGGTGCTGGGAAAAAGTGAAAAAAAGGTGCTTTTGAAGAAAGAGTGGCCAGGAAAGCCCGCAGGCCCAAAGTCTGGGTGGCAATGCAAGTAGTTCCCAGAGGCGTTCATAAAAAGCAAGAGTTGTTCTGGCTGTCACCTTGGCTGTGGGAGTCAGCTCCGGACGTTCGGCATATTGGAGGCCGGTGCTGGGAAAAAGTGAAAAAAAGGTGCTTTTGAGGATAGGGTGGCCAGGAAAGCCCACAGCCCCAAAGTCTGTCTGGCAAAGCAAGTAGTTCCCAGAGGCGTTCATAAAAAGCAAGAGTTTTTCTGGCTGCCACCCTTGGCTGTGGAAACAAGGCAAGGACGTTCAGCATATTGGAGGCCGGTGCTGGGAAAAAGTGAAAAAAAGGTGCTTTTGAGGATAGGGTGGCCAGGAAAGCCCGCAGCCCCAAAGTCTGGGTGGCAATGCAAGTAGTTCCCAGAGGCGTTCATAAAAAGCAAGAGTTGTTCTGGCTGACACCTTGGCTGTGGGAGCCAGGCCAGGAAGTTCAGCATATTGGAGGCCGGTGCTGGGAAAAAGTGAAAAAAAGGTGCTTTTGAGGATAGGGTGGCCAGGAAAGCCCACAGCCCCAAAGTCTGGGTGGCAATGCAAGTAGTTCCCAGAGGCGTTCATAAAAAGCAAGAGGTGTTCTGGCTGCCACCTTGGCTGTGGAAACAAGGCGAGGACGTTCAGCATATTGGAGGCCGGTGCTGGGAAAAAGTGAAAAAAAGGTGCTTTGGAGGATAGAGTGGCCAGGAAAGCCCGCAGCCCCCAAGTCTGGGTGGCAATGCAAGTAGTTCCCAGAGGCGTTCATAAAAAGCAAGAGGTGTTCTGGCTGCCACCCTTGGCTGTGGGAGTCAACTCCGGACGCTCGGCATATTGGAGGCCGGTACTGGGAAAAAGTGAAAAAAAGGTGCTTTTGAAGAAAGAGTGGCCAGGAAAGCCCGTAGCCCCAAAGTCTGGGTGGCAATGCAAGTAGTTCCCAGAGGTGTTCATAAAAAGCAAGACTTGTTCTGGCTGTCACCTTGGCTGTGGGAACAAGGCAAGGACATTCGACATATTGGAGGCCGGTGCTGGGAAAAAGTGAAAAAAAGGTGCTTTTGAGGATAGGGTGGCCAGGAAAGCCCGCAGCCCCAAAGTCAGGGTGGCAATGCAAGTAGTTCCCAGAGGCGTTCATAAAAAGCAAGACTTGTTCTGGCTGCCACCTTGGCTGTGGGAGTCAGCTCCGGACGTTCAGCATATTGGAGGCCGGTGCTGGGAAAAAGTGAAAAAAAGGTCTTTAGAGGATAGGGTGGCCAGGAAAGCCCACAGCCCCAAAGTCTGTCTGGCAAAGCAAGTAGTTCCCAGAGGCGTTCATAAAAAGCAAGAGTTGTTCTGGCTGCCAACTTGGGTGTGGGAGCCAGGCCAGGAAGTTCAGCATATTGGAGGCCGGTGCTGGGAAAAAGTGAAAAAAAGGTGCTTTTGAGGATAGGGTGGCCAGGAAAGCCCGCAGCCCCAAAGTCTGGGTGGCAATGCAAGTAGTTCCCAGAGGCGTTCATAAAAAGCAAGAGGTGTTCTGGCTGCCACCTTGGCTGTGGGAGCCAGGCCAGGACGATCGGCATATTGGAGGCCGGTGCTGGGAAAAAGTGAAAAAAAGGTGCTTTTGAGGATAGGGTGGCCAGGAAAGCCCGCAGCCCCAAAGTCTGGGTGGCAATGCAAGTAGTTCCCAGAGGCGTTCATAAAAAGCAAGACTTGTTCTGGCTGCCACCTTGGCTGTGGTAGTCAGCTCCGGACGTTCGGCATATTGGAGGCCGGTGCTGGGAAAAAGTGAAAAAAAGGTGCTTTTGAGGATAGGGTGGCCAGGAAAGCCCGCAGCCCCAAAGTCTGTCTGGCAAAGCAAGTAGTTCCCAGAGGCGTTCATAAAAAGCAAGAGTTGTTCTGGCTGCCAACTTGGGTGTGGGAGCCAGGCCAGGATGATCGGCATATTGGAGGCCGGTGCTGGGAAAAAGAGAAAAAAAGGTGCTTTTGAGGATAGGGTGGCCAGGAAAGCCCGCAGCCCCAAAGTCTGGGTGGCAATGCAAGTAGTTCCCAGAGGCGTTCATAAAAAGCAAGAGGTGTTCTGGCTGCCACCTTGGCTGTGGAAACAAGGCAAGGACGTTCAGCATATTGGAGGCCGGTGCTGGGAAAAAGTGAAAAAAAGGTGCTTTTGAGGATAGGGTGGCCAGGAAAGCCCGCAGCCCCAAAGTCTGGGTGGCAATGCAAGTAGTTCCCAGAGGCGTTCATAAAAAGCAAGGGTTGTTCTGGCTGTCACCTTGGCTGTGGGAGTCAGGTCCGGACATTCGGCATATTGGAGGCCGGTGCTGGGAAAAAGTGAAAAAAAGGTGCTTTTGAAGAAAGAGTGGCCAGGAAAGCCCGTAGCCCCAAAGTCTGGGTGGCAATGCAATTAGTTCCCAGAGGCGTTCATAAAAAGCAAGACTTGTTCTGGCTGCCACCTTGGCTGTGGGAGTCAGGTCCGGACATTCGGCATATTGGAGGCCGGTGCTGGGAAAAAGTGAAAAAAAGGTGCTTTTGAGGATAGGGTGGCCAGGAAAGCCCGTAGCCCCAAAGTCTGGGTGGCAATGCAAGTAGTTCCCAGAGGTGTTCATAAAAAGCAAGTGTTGTTCTGGCTGCCACCTTGGCTGTGGGAGCCAGGCCAAGAAGTTCAGCATATTGGAGGCCGGTGCTAGGAAAAAGTGAAAAAAAGGTGCTTTTGAAGAAAGAGTGGCCAGGAAAGCCCGCAGCCCCAAAGTCTGGGTGGCAATGCAAGTAGTTCCCAGAGGCGTTCATAAAAAGCAAGACTTGTTCTGGCTGCCACCTTGGCTGTGGTAGTCAGCTCCGGACGTTCGGCATATTGGAGGCCGGTGCTGGGAAAAAGTGAAAAAAAGGTCTTTAGAGGATAGGGTGGCCAGGAAAGCCCACAGCCCCAAAGTCTGTCTGGCAAAGCAAGTAGTTCCCAGAGGCGTTCATAAAAAGCAAGGGTTGTTCTGGCTGCCAACTTGGCTGTGGGAGCCAGGCCAGGAAGTTCCGCATATTGGAGGCCGGTGCTGGGAAAAAGTGAAAAAAAGGTGCTTTTGAGGATAGGGTGGCCAGGAAAGCCCGCAGCCCCAAAGTCTGGGTGGCAATGCAAGTAGTTCCCAGAGGCGTTCATAAAAAGCAAGAGTTGTTCTGGCTGACACCTTGGCTGTGGAAACAAGGCAAGGACGTTCAGCATATTGGAGGCCGGTGCTGGGAAAAAGTGAAAAAAAGGTGCTTTTGAGGATAGGGTGGCCAGGAAAGCCCGCAGCCCCAAAGTCTGGGTGGCAATGCAAGTAGTTCCCAGAGGCGTTCATAAAAAGCAAGAGTTGTTCTGGCTGACACCTTGGCTGTGGGAGCCAGGCCAGGAAGTTCAGCATATTGGAGGCCGGTGCTGGGAAAAAGTGAAAAAAAGGTGCTTTTGAGGATAGGGTGGCCAGGAAAGCCCACAGCCCCAAAGTCTGGGTGGCAATGCAAGTAGTTCCCAGAGGCGTTCATAAAAAGCAAGAGGTGTTCTGGCTGCCACCTTGGCTGTGGAAACAAGGCGAGGACGTTCAGCATATTGGAGGCCGGTGCTGGGAAAAAGTGAAAAAAAGGTGCTTTGGAGGATAGAGTGGCCAGGAAAGCCCGCAGCCCCCAAGTCTGGGTGGCAATGCAAGTAGTTCCCAGAGGCGTTCATAAAAAGCAAGAGGTGTTCTGGCTGCCACCCTTGGCTGTGGGAGTCAACTCCGGACGCTCGGCATATTGGAGGCCGGTACTGGGAAAAAGTGAAAAAAAGGTGCTTTTGAAGAAAGAGTGGCCAGGAAAGCCCGTAGCCCCAAAGTCTGGGTGGCAATGCAAGTAGTTCCCAGAGGTGTTCATAAAAAGCAAGACTTGTTCTGGCTGTCACCTTGGCTGTGGGAACAAGGCAAGGACATTCGACATATTGGAGGCCGGTGCTGGGAAAAAGTGAAAAAAAGGTGCTTTTGAGGATAGGGTGGCCAGGAAAGCCCGCAGCCCCAAAGTCAGGGTGGCAATGCAAGTAGTTCCCAGAGGCGTTCATAAAAAGCAAGACTTGTTCTGGCTGCCACCTTGGCTGTGGGAGTCAGCTCCGGACGTTCAGCATATTGGAGGCCGGTGCTGGGAAAAAGTGAAAAAAAGGTCTTTAGAGGATAGGGTGGCCAGGAAAGCCCACAGCCCCAAAGTCTGTCTGGCAAAGCAAGTAGTTCCCAGAGGCGTTCATAAAAAGCAAGAGTTGTTCTGGCTGCCAACTTGGGTGTGGGAGCCAGGCCAGGAAGTTCAGCATATTGGAGGCCGGTGCTGGGAAAAAGTGAAAAAAAGGTGCTTTTGAGGATAGGGTGGCCAGGAAAGCCCGCAGCCCCAAAGTCTGGGTGGCAATGCAAGTAGTTCCCAGAGGCGTTCATAAAAAGCAAGAGGTGTTCTGGCTGCCACCTTGGCTGTGGGAGCCAGGCCAGGACGATCGGCATATTGGAGGCCGGTGCTGGGAAAAAGTGAAAAAAAGGTGCTTTTGAGGATAGGGTGGCCAGGAAAGCCCGCAGCCCCAAAGTCTGGGTGGCAATGCAAGTAGTTCCCAGAGGCGTTCATAAAAAGCAAGACTTGTTCTGGCTGCCACCTTGGCTGTGGTAGTCAGCTCCGGACGTTCGGCATATTGGAGGCCGGTGCTGGGAAAAAGTGAAAAAAAGGTGCTTTTGAGGATAGGGTGGCCAGGAAAGCCCGCAGCCCCAAAGTCTGTCTGGCAAAGCAAGTAGTTCCCAGAGGCGTTCATAAAAAGCAAGAGTTGTTCTGGCTGCCAACTTGGGTGTGGGAGCCAGGCCAGGATGATCGGCATATTGGAGGCCGGTGCTGGGAAAAAGAGAAAAAAAGGTGCTTTTGAGGATAGGGTGGCCAGGAAAGCCCGCAGCCCCAAAGTCTGGGTGGCAATGCAAGTAGTTCCCAGAGGCGTTCATAAAAAGCAAGGGTTGTTCTGGCTGTCACCTTGGCTGTGGGAGTCAGGTCCGGACATTCGGCATATTGGAGGCCGGTGCTGGGAAAAAGTGAAAAAAAGGTGCTTTTGAAGAAAGAGTGGCCAGGAAAGCCCGTAGCCCCAAAGTCTGGGTGGCAATGCAATTAGTTCCCAGAGGCGTTCATAAAAAGCAAGACTTGTTCTGGCTGCCACCTTGGCTGTGGGAGTCAGGTCCGGACATTCGGCATATTGGAGGCCGGTGCTGGGAAAAAGTGAAAAAAAGGTGCTTTTGAGGATAGGGTGGCCAGGAAAGCCCGTAGCCCCAAAGTCTGGGTGGCAATGCAAGTAGTTCCCAGAGGTGTTCATAAAAAGCAAGTGTTGTTCTGGCTGCCACCTTGGCTGTGGGAGCCAGGCCAAGAAGTTCAGCATATTGGAGGCCGGTGCTAGGAAAAAGTGAAAAAAAGGTGCTTTTGAAGAAAGAGTGGCCAGGAAAGCCCGCAGCCCCAAAGTCTGGGTGGCAATGCGAGTAGTTCCCAGAGGCGTTCATAAAAAGCAAGACTTGTTCTGGCTGCCACCTTGGCTGTGGTAGTCAGCTCCGGACGTTCGGCATATTGGAGGCCGGTGCTGGGAAAAAGTGAAAAAAAGGTCTTTAGAGGATAGGGTGGCCAGGAAAGCCCACAGCCCCAAAGTCTGTCTGGCAAAGCAAGTAGTTCCCAGAGGCGTTCATAAAAAGCAAGGGTTGTTCTGGCTGCCAACTTGGCTGTGGGAGCCAGGCCAGGAAGTTCCGCATATTGGAGGCCGGTGCTGGGAAAAAGTGAAAAAAAGGTGCTTTTGAGGATAGGGTGGCCAGGAAAGCCCGCAGCCCCAAAGTCTGGGTGGCAATGCAAGTAGTTCCCAGAGGCGTTCATAAAAAGCAAGAGGTGTTCTGGCTGCCACCCTTGGCTGTGGGAGCCAGGCCAGGACGATCGGCATATTGGAGGCCGGTGCTGGGAAAAAGTGAAAAAAAGGTGCTTTTGAAGATAGAGTGGCCAGGAAAGCCCGCAGCCCCAAAGTCTGGGTGGCAATGCAAGTAGTTCCCAGAGGCGTTCATAAAAAGCAAGGGTTGTTCTGGCTGTCACCTTGGCTGTGGGAGCCAGGCCAAGAAGTTCAGCATATTGGAGGCCGGTGCTGGGAAAAAGTGAAAAAAAGGTGCTTTTGAGCATAGGGTGGCCAGGAAAGCCCGCAGCCCCAAAGTCTGTCTGGCAATGCAAGTAGTTCCCAGAGGCGTTCATAAAAAGCAAGAGGTGTTCTGGCTGCCACCTTGGCTGTGGGAGCCAGGCCAGGAAGTTCGGCATATTGGAGGCCGGTGCTGGGAAAAAGTGAAAAAAAGGTGCTTTTGAGGATAGAGTGGCCAGAAAAGCCCGCAGCCCCAAAGTCTGGGTGGCAATGCAAGTAGTTCCCAGAGGCGTTCATAAAAAGCAAGGGTTGTTCTGGCTGTCACCTTGGCTGTGGGAGCCAGGCCAAGAAGTTCAGCATATTGGAGGCCGGTGCTGGGAAAAAGTGAAAAAAAGGTGCTTTTGAGGATAGGGTGGCCAGGAAAGCCCGCAGCCCCAAAGTCTGGGTGGCAATGCAATTAGTTCCCAGAGGTGTTCATAAAAAGCAAGAGGTGTTCTGGCTGTCACCTTGGCTGTGGGAACAAGGCAAGGACATTCGGCATATTGGAGGCCGGTGCTGGGAAAAAGTGAAAAAAAGGTGCTTTTGAGGATAGGGTGGCCAGGAAAGCCCGCAGCCCCAAAGTCTGTCTGGCAATGCAATTAGTTCCCAGAGGCGTTCATAAAAAGCAAGACTTGTTCTGGCTGCCACCTTGGCTGTGGGAGTCAGGTCCGGACATTCGGCATATTGGAGGCCGGTGCTGGGAAAAAGTGAAAAAAAGGTGCTTTTGAGGATAGGGTGGCCAGGAAAGCCTGCAGCCCCAAAGTCTGGGTGGCAATGCAAGTAGTTCCCAGAGGCGTTCATAAAAAGCAAGAGTTGTTCTGGCTGCCACCTTGGCTGTAGGAGCCAGTCCAGGACGTTCAGCATATTGGAGGCCGGTGCTGGGAAAAAGTGAAAAAAAGGTGCTTTTGAGGAGAGAGTGGCCAGGAAAGCCCGTAGCCCCAAAGTCTGGGTGGCAATGCAAGTAGTTCCCAGAGGCGTTCATAAAAAGCAAGAGTTGTTCTGGCTGCCACCTTGGCTGTGGGAACAAGGCAAGGATGATCGGCATATTGGAGGCGGGTGCTGGGAAAAAGTGAAAAAAAGGTGCTTTTGAGGATAGGGTGGCCAGGAAAGCCCACAGCCCCAAAGTCTGGGTGGCAATGCAAGTAGTTCCCAGAGGCGTTCATAAAAAGCAAGAGTTTTTCTGGCTGCCACCCTTGGCTGTGGAAACAAGGCAAGGACGTTCAGCATATTGGAGGCCGGTGCTGGGAAAAAGTGAAAAAAAGGTGCTTTTGAGGATAGGGTGGCCAGGAAAGCCCGCAGCCCCAAAGTCTGGGTGGCAATGCAAGTAGTTCCCAGAGGCGTTCATAAAAAGCAAGAGTTGTTCTGGCTGCCAACTTGGGTGTGGGAGCCAGGCCAAGAAGTTCAGCATATTGGAGGCCGGTGCTGGGAAAAAGTGAAAAAAAGGTGCTTTTGAGGATAGGGTGGCCAGGAAAGCCCGCAGCTCCAAAGTCTGGGTGGCAATGCAAGTAGTTCCCAGAGGCGTTCATAAAAAGCAAGAGGTGTTCTGGCTGCCACCCTTGGCTGTGGGAGTCAACTCCGGACGTTCGGCATATTGGAGGCCGGTGCTGGGAAAAAGTGAAAAAAAGGTGCTTTTGAGGATAGGGTGGCCAGGAAAGCCCACAGCCCCAAAGTCTGTCTGGCAAAGCAAGTAGTTCCACAGGCGTTCATAAAAAGCAAGGGTTGTTCTGGCTGCCACCTTGGGTGTGGGAACCAGGCCAGGAAGTTCGGCATATTGGAGGCCGGTGCTGGGAAAAAGTGAAAAAAAGGTGCTTTTGAGGATAGGGTGGCCAGGAAAGCCCGCAGCCCCAAAGTCTGTCTGGCAATGCAAGTAGTTCCCAGAGGCGTTCATAAAAAGCAAGACTTGTTCTGGCTGCCATCTTGGCTGTGGGAGTCAGGTCCGGACATTCGGCATATTGGAGGCCGGTGCTGGGAAAAAGTGAAAAAAAGGTGCTTTTGAAGAAAGAGTGGCCAGGAAAGCCCGTAGCCCCAAAGTCTGGGTGGCAATGCAAGTAGTTCCCAGAGGTGTTCATAAAAAGCAAGGGTTGTTCTGGCTGCCACCTTGGCTGTGGGAGTCAGCTCCGGACGTTCAGCATATTGGAGGCCGGTGCTGGGAAAAAGTGAAAAAAAGGTCTTTAGAGGATAGGGTGGCCAGGAAAGCCCACAGCCCCAAAGTCTGTCTGGCAAAGCAAGTAGTTCCCAGAGGCGTTCATAAAAAGCAAGAGGTGTTCTGGCTGCCAACTTGGCTGTGGGAGCCAGGCCAGGAAGTTCAGCATATTGGAGGCCGGTGCTGGGAAAAAGTGAAAAAAAGGTGCTTTTGAGGATAGGGTGGCCAGGAAAGCCCGCAGCCCCAAAGTCTGGGTGGCAATGCAAGTAGTTCCCAGAGGCGTTCATAAAAAGCAAGAGGTGTTCTGGCTGCCACCTTGGCTGTGGGAGCCAGGCCAGGACGTTCGGCATATTGGGGGCCGGTGCTGGGAAAAAGTGAAAAAAAGGTGCTTTTGAGGATAGGGTGGCCAGGAAAGCCCGCAGCCCCAAAGTCTGGGTGGCAATGCAAGTAGTTCCCAGAGGCGTTCATAAAAAGCAAGGGTTGTTCTGGCTGCCACCTTGGCTGTGGGAACAAGGCGAGGACGTTCAGCATATTGGAGGCCGGTGCTGGGAAAAAGTGAAAAAAAGGTCTTTAGAGGATAGGGTGGCCAGGAAAGCCCACAGCCCCAAAGTCTGTCTGGCAAAGCAAGTAGTTCCCAGAGGCGTTCATAAAAAGCAAGAGTTGTTCTGGCTGCCAACTTGGCTGTGGGAGCCAGGCCAGGATGATCGGCATATTGGAGGCCGGTGCTGGGAAAAAGAGAAAAAAAGGTGCTTTTGAGGATAGAGTGGCCAGGAAAGCCCGCAGCCCCAAAGTCTGGCTGGCAATGCAAGTAGTTCCCAGAGGCGTTCATAAAAAGCAAGAGGTGTTCTGGCTGCCACCTTGGCTGTGGAAACAAGGCAAGGACGTTCAGCATATTGGAGGCCGGTGCTGGGAAAAAGTGAAAAAAAGGTGCTTTTGAGGATAGAGTGGCCAGGAAAGCCCGCAGCCCCAAAGTCTGGGTGGCAATGCAAGTAGTTCCCAGAGGCGTTCATAAAAAGCAAGGGTTGTTCTGGCTGCCACCTTGGCTGTGGGAGCCAGGCCAAGAAGTTCAGCATATTGGAGGCCGGTGCTGGGAAAAAGTGAAAAAAAGGTGCTTTTGAGCATAGGGTGGCCAGGAAAGCCCGCAGCCCCAAAGTCTGTCTGGCAATGCAAGTAGTTCCCAGAGGCGTTCATAAAAAGCAAGACTTGTTCTGGCTGCCACCTTGGCTGTGGGAGTCAGGTCCGGACATTCGGCATATTGGAGGCCGGTGCTGGGAAAAAGTGAAAAAAAGGTGCTTTTGAAGAAAGAGTGGCCAGGAAAGCCCGTAGCCCCAAAGTCTGGGTGGCAATGCAAGTAGTTCCCAGAGGTGTTCATAAAAAGCAAGACTTGTTCTGGCTGTCACCTTGGCTGTGGGAACAAGGCAAGGACATTCGGCATATTGGAGGCCGGTGCTGGGAAAAAGTGAAAAAAAGGTGCTTTTGAGGATAGGGTGGCCAGGAAAGCCCGCAGCCCCAAAGTCTGTCTGGCAATGCAATTAGTTCCCAGAGGCGTTCATAAAAAGCAAGACTTGTTCTGGCTGCCACCTTGGCTGTGGGAGTCAGCTCCGGACGTTCGGCATATTGCAGGCCGGTGCTGGGAAAAAGTGAAAAAAAGGTGCTTTTGAGGATAGAGTGGCCAGAAAAGCCCGCAGCCCCAAAGTCTGGGTGGCAATGCAAGTAGTTCCCAGAGGCGTTCATAAAAAGCAAGGGTTGTTCTGGCTGTCACCTTGGCTGTGGGAGCCAGGCCAAGAAGTTCAGCATATTGGAGGCCGGTGCTGGGAAAAAGTGAAAAAAAGGTGCTTTTGAGGATAGGGTGGTCAGGAAAGCCCGCAGCTCCAAAGTCTGGGTGGCAGTGCAAGTAGTTCCCAGAGGCGTTCATAAAAAGCAAGAGGTGTTCTGGCTGCCACCTTGGCTGTGGGAGTCAGCTCCGGACGTTCGGCATATTGGAGGCCGGTGCTGGGAAAAAGTGAAAAAAAGGTGCTTTTCAGGATAGGGTGGCCAGGAAAGCCCGCAGCCCCAAAGTCTGGGTGGCAATGCAAGTAGTTCCCAGAGGCGTTCATAAAAAGCAAGGGTTGTTCTGGCTGCCACCTTGGGTGTGGGAGTCAGCTCCGGACATTCGGCATATTGGAGGCCAGTGCTGGGAAAAAGTGAAAAAAAGGTGCTTTTGAGGATAGGGTGGCCAGGAAAGCCTGCAGCCCCAAAGTCTGGCTGGCAATGCAAGTAGTTCCCAGAGGCGTTCATAAAAAGCAAGGGTTATTCTGGCTGTCACCTTGGCTGTGGGAGCCAGGCCAGGAAATTCGGCATATTGGAGGCCGGTGCTGGGAAAAAGTGAAAAAAAGGTGCTTTTGAGGACAGAGTGGCTAGAAAAGCCCGCAGCCCCAAAGTCTGGGTGGCAATGCAAGTAGTTCCCAGAGGCGTTCATAAAAAGCAAGGGTTGTTCTGGCTGCCACCTTGGCTGCGGGAACAAGGCGAGAACGTTCAGCATATTGGAGGCCGGTGCTGGGAAAAAGTGAAAAAAAGGTGCTTTTGAGGATAGAGTGGCCAGGAAAGCCCGCAGCCCCAAAGTCTGGGTGGCAATGCAAGTAGTTCTCAGAGGCGTTCATAAAAAGCAAGGGTTGTTCTGGCTGTCACCTTGGCTGTGGGAGCCAGGCCAAGAAGTTCAGCATATTGGAGGCCGGTGCTGGGAAAAAGTGAAAAAAAGGTGCTTTTGAGGATAGGGTGGCCGGGAAAGCCCGCAGCCCCAAAGTCTGGGTGGCAATGCAAGTAGTTCCCAGAGGCGTTCATAAAAAGCAAGGGTTGTTCTGGCTGCCACCTTGGGTGTGGGAGTCAGCTCCGGACATTCGGCATATTGGAGGCCGGTGCTGGGAAAAAGTGAATAAAAGGTGCTTTTGAGGATAGGGTGGCCAGGAAAGCCCGCAGCCCCAAAGTCTGGGTGGCAATGCAAGTAGTTCCCAGAGGCGTTCATAAAAAGCAAGAGGTGTTCTGGCTGCCACCTTGGGTGTGGGAACAAGGCCAGGATGTTCGGCATATTGGAGGCCGGTGCTGGGAAAAAGTGAAAAAAAGGTGCTTTTGAGGATAGGGTGGTCAGGAAAGCCCGCAGCTCCAAAGTCTGGGTGGCAATGCAAGTAGTTCCCAGAGGCGTTCATAAAAAGCAAGGGTTGTTCTGGCTGCCACCTTGGCTGTGGGAGTCAGCTCCGGACATTCGGCATATTGGAGGCCGGTGCTGGGAAAAAGTGAAAAAAAGGTGCTTTTGAGGATAGGGTGGCCAGAAAAGCCCGCAGCCCCAAAGTCTGGGTGGCAATGCAAGTAGTTCCCAGAGGCGTTCATAAAAAGCAAGGGTTGTTCTGGCTGCCACCTTGGCTGTGGGAACAAGGCGAGGACGTTCAGCATATTGGAGGCCGGTGCTGGGAAAAAGTGAAAAAAAGGTGCTTTTGAGGATAGGGTGGCCAGGAAAGCCCGCAGCTCCAAAGTCTGGATGGCAATGCAAGTAGTTCCCAGACGCGTTCATAAAAAGCAAGAGGTGTTCTGGCTGCCACCTTGGCTGTGGGAGTCAGCTCCGGACGTTCGGCATATTGGAGGCCGGTGCTGGGAAAAAGTGAAAAAAAGGTGCTTTTGAGGATAGGGTGGCCAGGAAAGCCCGCAGCCCCAAAGTCTGGGTGGCAATGCAAGTAGTTCCCAGAGGCGTTCATAAAAAGCAAGGGTTGTTCTGGCTGCCACCTTGGCTGTGGGAGTCAGCTCCGGACATTCGGCATATTGGAGGCCGGTGCTGGGAAAAAGTGAAAAAAAGGTGCTTTTGAGGATAGGGTGGCCAGGAAAGCCTGCAGCCCCAAAGTCTGGGTGGCAATGCAAGTAGTTCCCAGAGGCGTTCATAAAAAGCAAGGGTTGTTCTGGCTGTCACCTTGGCTGTGGGAGCCAGGCGAGGACGTTCAGCATATTGGAGGCCGGTGCTGGGAAAAAGTGAAAAAAAGGTGCTTTTGAGGACAGAGTGGCTAGAAAAGCCCGCAGCCCCAAAGTCTGGGTGGCAATGCAAGTAGTTCCCAGAGGCGTTCATAAAAAGCAAGGGTTGTTCTGGCTGCCACCTTGGGTGTGGGAGTCAGCTCCGGACATTCGGCATATTGGAGGCCGGTGCTGGGAAAAAGTGAAAAAAAGGTGCTTTTGAGGATAGGGTGGCCAGGAAAGCCCGCAGCCCCAAAGTCTGGGTGGCAATGCAAGTAGTTCCCAGAGGCGTTCATAAAAAGCAAGAGGTGTTCTGGCTGCCACCTTGGCTGTGGGAGCCAGGCCAGGAAGTTCGGCATATTGGAGGCCGGTGCTGGGAAAAAGTGAAAAAAAGGTGCTTTTGAGGATAGAGTGGCCAGAAAAGCCCGCAGCCCCAAAGTCTGGGTGGCAATGCAAGTAGTTCCCAGAGGCGTTCATAAAAAGCAAGGGTTGTTCTGGCTGCCACCTTGGCTGTGGGAACAAGGCGAGGACGTTCAGCATATTGGAGGCCGGTGCTGGGAAAAAGTGAAAAAAAGGTGCTTTTGAGGATAGGGTGGCCAGGAAAGCCTGCAGCCCCAAAGTCTGGGTGGCAATGCAAGTAGTTCCCAGAGGCGTTCATAAAAAGCAAGGGTTGTTCTGGCTGTCACCTTGGCTGTGGGAGCCATGCCAAGAAGTTCAGCATATTGGAGGCCGGTGCTGGGAAAAAGTGAAAAAAAGGTGCTTTTGAGGATAGGGTGGCCAGGAAAGCCCGCAGCTCCAAAGTCTGGGTGGCAATGCAAGTAGTTCCCAGAGGCGTTCATAAAAAGCAAGAGGTGTTCTGGCTGCCAACTTGGCTGTGGGAGTCAGGTCCGGACATTCGGCATATTGGAGGCCAGTGCTGGGAAAAAGTGAAAAAAAGGTGCTTTTGAGGATAGGGTGGCCAGGAAAGCCTGCAGCCCCAAAGTCTGGGTGGCAATGCAAGTAGTTCCCAGAGGAGTTCATAAAAAGCAAGGGTTGTTCTGGCTTTCACCTTGGCTGTGGGAGCCAGGCGAGGACGTTCAGCATATTGGAGGCCGGTGCTGGGAAAAAGTGAAAAAAAGGTGCTTTTGAGGACAGAGTGGCTAGAAAAGCCCGCAGCCCCAAAGTCTGGGTGGCAATGCAAGTAGTTCCCAGAGGCGTTCATAAAAAGCAAGGGTTGTTCTGGCTGTCACCTTGGCTGCGGGAACAAGGCGAGAACGTTCAGCATATTGGAGGCCGGTGCTGGGAAAAAGTGAAAAAAAGGTGCTTTTGAGGATAGAGTGGCCAGAAAAGCCCGCAGCCCCAAAGTCTGGGTGGCAATGCAAGTAGTTCCCAGAGGCGTTCATAAAAAGCAAGGGTTGTTCTGGCTGTCACCTTGGCTGTGGGAGCCAGGCCAAGAAGTTCAGCATATTGGAGGCCGGTGCTGGGAAAAAGTGAAAAAAAGGTGCTTTTGAGGATAGGGTGGCCAGGAAAGCCTGCAGCCCCAAAGTCTGGGTGGCAATGCAAGTAGTTCCCAGAGGCGTTCATAAAAAGCAAGGGTTGTTCTGGCTGCCACCTTGGCTGTGGGAGTCAGCTCCGGACATTCGGCATATTGGAGGCCGGTGCTGGGAAAAAGTGAAATAAAGGTGCTTTTGAGGATAGGGTGGCCAGGAAAGCCCGCAGCCCCAAAGTCTGGGTGGCAATGCAAGTAGTTCCCAGAGGCGTTCATAAAAAGCAAGACTTGTTCTGGCTGCCACCTTGGGTGTGGGAACAAGGCCAGGATGTTCGGCATATTGGAGGCCGGTGCTGGGAAAAAGTGAAAAAAAGGTGGTTTTGAGGATAGGGTGGCCAGGAAAGCCCGCAGCCCCAAAGTCTGGGTGGCAATGCAAGTAGTTCCCAGAGGCGTTCATAAAAAGCAAGAGTTGTTCTGGCTGCCACCTTGGCTGTGGGAGTCAGCTCCGGACATTCGGCATATTGGAGGCCGGTGCTGGGAAAAAGTGAAAAAAAGGTGCTTTTGAGGATAGGGTGGCCAGGAAAGCCCGCAGCCCCAAAGTCTGGGTGGCAATGCAAGTAGTTCCCAGAGGCGTTCATAAAAAGCAAGAGGTGTTCTGGCTGCCACCTTGGCTGTGGGAGCCAGGCCAGGAAGTTCAGCATATTGGAGGCCGGTGCTGGGAAAAAGTGAAAAAAAGGTGCTTTTGAGGATAGAGTGGCCAGAAAAGCCCGCAGCCCCAAAGTCTGGGTGGCAATGCAAGTAGTTCCCAGAGGCGTTCATAAAAAGCAAGGGTTGTTCTGGCTGCCACCTTGGCTGTGGGAACAAGGCGAGGACGTTCAGCATATTGGAGGCCGGTGCTGGGAAAAAGTGAAAAAAAGGTGCTTTTGAGGATAGGGTGGCCAGGAAAGCCCGCAGCCCCAAAGTCTGGGTGGCAATGCAAGTAGTTCCCAGAGGCGTTCATAAAAAGCAAGAGGTGTTCTGGCTGTCACCTTGGCTGTGGGAGTCAGCTCCGGACATTCGGCATATTGGAGGCCGGTGCTGGGAAAAAGTGAAAAAAAGGTGCTTTTGAGGATAGGGTGGCCAGGAAAGCCCGCAGCCCCAAAGTCTGGGTGGCAATGCAAGTAGTTCCCAGAGGCGTTCATAAAAAGCAAGGGTTGTTCTGGCTGCCACCTTGGCTGTGGGAGTCAGCTCCGGACATTCGGCATATTGGAGGCCGGTGCTGGGAAAAAGTGAAAAAAAGGTGCTTTTGAGGATAGGGTGGCCAGGAAAGCCCGCAGCTCCAAAGTCTGGGTGGCAATGCAAGTAGTTCCCAGCGGCGTTCATAAAAAGCAAGAGGTGTTCTGGCTGCCACCTTGGGTGTGGGAACAAGGCCAGGATGTTCGGCATATTGGAGGCCGGTGCTGGGAAAAAGTGAAAAAAAGGTGCTTTTGAGGATAGGGTGGCCAGGAAAGCCCACAGCCCCAAAGTCTGGGTGGCAATGCAAGTAGTTCCCAGAGGCGTTCATAAAAAGCAAGGGTTGTTCTGGCTGCCACCTTGGCTGTGGGAACAAGGCGAGGACGTTCAGCATATTGGAGGCCGGTGCTGGGAAAAAGTGAAAAAAAGGTGCTTTTGAGGATAGGGTGGCCAGGAAAGCCCGCAGCCCCAAAGTCTGGGTGGCAATGCAAGTAGTTCCCAGAGGCGTTCATAAAAAGCAAGGGTTGTTCTAGCTGCCACCTTGGCTGTGGGAACAAGGCGAGGACGTTCAGCATATTGGAGGCCGGTGCTGGGAAAAAGTGAAAAAAAGGTGCTTTTGAGGATAGGGTGGCCAGGAAAGCCCGCAGCTCCAAAGTCTGGGTGGCAATGCAAGTAGTTCCCAGAGGCGTTCATAAAAAGCAAGAGGTGTTCTGGCTGCCACCTTGGCTGTGGGAGTCAGCTCCGGACATTCGGCATATTGGAGGCCGGTGCTGGGAAAAAGTGAAAAAAAGGTGCTTTTGAGGATAGGGTGGCCAGGAAAGCCCACAGCCCCAAAGTCTGGGTGGCAATGCAAGTAGTTCCCAGAGGCGTTCATAAAAAGCAAGGGTTGTTCTGGCTGCCACCTTGGCTGTGGGAGTCAGCTCCGGACATTCGGCATATTGGAGGCCGGTGCTGGGAAAAAGTGAAAAAAAGGTGCTTTTGAGGATAGGGTGGCCAGGAAAGCCCGCAGCCCCAAAGTCTGGGTGGCAATGCAAGTAGTTCCCAGAGGCGTTCATAAAAAGCAAGAGGTGTTCTGGCTGCCACCTTGGGTGTGGGAACAAGGCCAGGATGTTCGGCATATTGGAGGCCGGTGCTGGGAAAAAGTGAAAAAAAGGTGCTTTGGAGGATAGGGTGGCCAGGAAAGCCCGCAGCCCCAAAGTCTGGGTGGCAATGCAAGTAGTTCCCAGAGGCGTTCATAAAAAGCAAGAGGTGTTCTGGCTGTCACCTTGGCTGTGGGAGCCAGGCCAAGAAGTTCAGCATATTGGAGGCCGGTGCTGGGAAAAAGTGAAAAAAAGGTGCTTTTGAGGATAGGGTGGCCAGGAAAGCCCGCAGCCCCAAAGTCTGGGTGGCAATGCAAGTAGTTCCCAGAGGCGTTCATAAAAAGCAAGGGTTGTTCTGGCTGCCACCTTGGCTGTGGGAGTCAGCTCCGGACATTCGGCATATTGGAGGCCGGTGCTGGGAAAAAGTGAAAAAAAGGTGCTTTTGAGGATAGGGTGGCCAGGAAAGCCCGCAGCCCCAAAGTCTGGGTGGCAATGCAAGTAGTTCCCAGAGGCGTTCATAAAAAGCAAGAGGTGTTCTGGCTGCCACCTTGGCTGTGGGAACCAGGCCAGGATGTTCGGCATATTGGAGGCCGGTGCTGGGAAAAAGTGAAAAAAAGGTGCTTTTGAGGATAGGGTGGCCAGGAAAGCCCGCAGCCCCAAAGTCTGGGTGGCAATGCAAGTAGTTCCCAGAGGCGTTCATAAAAAGCAAGGGTTGTTCTGGCTGTCACCTTGGCTGCGGGAACAAGGCGAGAACGTTCAGCATATTGGAGGCCGGTGCTGGGAAAAAGTGAAAAAAAGGTGCTTTTGAGGATAGAGTGGCCAGAAAAGCCCGCAGCCCCAAAGTCTGGGTGGCAATGCAAGTAGTTCCCAGAGGCGTTCATAAAAAGCAAGGGTTGTTCTGGCTGTCACCTTGGCTGTGGGAGCCAGGCCAAGAAGTTCAGCATATTGGAGGCCGGTGCTGGGAAAAAGTGAAAAAAAGGTGCTTTTGAGGATAGGGTGGCCAGGAAAGCCCGCAGCCCCAAAGTCTGGGTGGCAATGCAAGTAGTTCCCAGAGGCGTTCATAAAAAGCAAGGGTTGTTCTGGCTGCCACCTTGGCTGTGGGAGTCAGCTCCGGACATTCGGCATATTGGAGGCCGGTGCTGGGAAAAAGTGAAAAAAAGGTGCTTTTGAGGATAGGGTGGCCAGGAAAGCCCGCAGCTCCAAAGTCTGGGTGGCAATGCAAGTAGTTCCCAGAGGCGTTCATAAAAAGCAAGAGGTGTTCTGGCTGCCACCTTGGCTGTGGGAGTCAGCTCCGGACATTCGGCATATTGGAGGCCGGTGCTGGGAAAAAGTGAAAAAAAGGTGCTTTTGAGGATAGGGTGGCCAGGAAAGCCCACAGCCCCAAAGTCTGGGTGGCAATGCAAGTAGTTCCCAGAGGCGTTCATAAAAAGCAAGGGTTGTTCTGGCTGCCACCTTGGCTGTGGGAGTCAGCTCCGGACATTCGGCATATTGGAGGCCGGTGCTGGGAAAAAGTGAAAAAAAGGTGCTTTTGAGGATAGGGTGGCCAGGAAAGCCCGCAGCCCCAAAGTCTGGGTGGCAATGCAAGTAGTTCCCAGAGGCGTTCATAAAAAGCAAGAGGTGTTCTGGCTGCCACCTTGGGTGTGGGAACAAGGCCAGGATGTTCGGCATATTGGAGGCCGGTGCTGGGAAAAAGTGAAAAAAAGGTGCTTTTGAGGATAGGGTGGCCAGGAAAGCCCGCAGCCCCAAAGTCTGGGTGGCAATGCAAGTAGTTCCCAGAGGCGTTCATAAAAAGCAAGAGGTGTTCTGGCTGCCACCTTGGCTGTGGGAGCCAGGCCAAGAAGTTCAGCATATTGGAGGCCGGTGCTGGGAAAAAGTGAAAAAAAGGTGCTTTTGAGGATAGGGTGGCCAGGAAAGCCCGCAGCCCCAAAGTCTGGGTGGCAATGCAAGTAGTTCCCAGAGGCGTTCATAAAAAGCAAGGGTTGTTCTGGCTGCCACCTTGGCTGTGGGAGTCAGCTCCGGACATTCGGCATATTGGAGGCCGGTGCTGGGAAAAAGTGAAAAAAAGGTGCTTTTGAGGATAGGGTGGCCAGGAAAGCCCGCAGCCCCAAAGTCTGGGTGGCAATGCAAGTAGTTCCCAGAGGCGTTCATAAAAAGCAAGGGTTGTTCTGGCTGCCACCTTGGCTGTGGGAGTCAGCTCCGGACATTCGGCATATTGGAGGCCGGTGCTGGGAAAAAGTGAAAAAAAGGTGCTTTTGAGGATAGGGTGGCCAGGAAAGCCCGCAGCCCCAAAGTCTGGGTGGCAATGCAAGTAGTTCCCAGAGGCGTTCATAAAAAGCAAGAGGTGTTCTGGCTGCCACCTTGGCTGTGGGAGCCAGGCCAGGAAGTTCAGCATATTGGAGGCCGGTGCTGGGAAAAAGTGAAAAAAAGGTGCTTTTGAGGATAGGGTGGCCAGGAAAGCCCGCAGCCCCAAAGTCTGGGTGGCAATGCAAGTAGTTCCCAGAGGCGTTCATAAAAAGCAAGGGTTGTTCTGGCTGTCACCTTGGCTGCGGGAACAAGGCGAGAACGTTCAGCATATTGGAGGCCGGTGCTGGGAAAAAGTGAAAAAAAGGTGCTTTTGAGGATAGAGTGGCCAGAAAAGCCCGCAGCCCCAAAGTCTGGGTGGCAATGCAAGTAGTTCCCAGAGGCGTTCATAAAAAGCAAGGGTTGTTCTGGCTGTCACCTTGGCTGTGGGAGCCAGGCCAAGAAGTTCAGCATATTGGAGGCCGGTGCTGGGAAAAAGTGAAAAAAAGGTGCTTTTGAGGATAGGGTGGCCAGGAAAGCCCGCAGCCCCAAAGTCTGGGTGGCAATGCAAGTAGTTCCCAGAGGCGTTCATAAAAAGCAAGGGTTGTTCTGGCTGCCACCTTGGCTGTGGGAGTCAGCTCCGGACATTCGGCATATTGGAGGCTGGTGCTGGGAAAAAGTGAAAAAAAGGTGCTTTTGAGGATAGGGTGGCCAGGAAAGCCCGCAGCCCCAAAGTCTGGGTGGCAATGCAAGTAGTTCCCAGAGGCGTTCATAAAAAGCAAGAGGTGTTCTGGCTGCCACCTTGGGTGTGGGAACAAGGCCAGGATGTTCGGCATATTGGAGGCCGGTGCTGGGAAAAAGTGAAAAAAAGGTGCTTTTGAGGATAGGGTGGCCAGGAAAGCCCGCAGCCCCAAAGTCTGGGTGGCAATGCAAGTAGTTCCCAGAGGCGTTCATAAAAAGCAAGAGGTGTTCTGGCTGCCACCTTGGCTGTGGGATCCAGGCCAGGAAGTTCGGCATATTGGAGGCCGGTGCTGGGAAAAAGTGAAAAAAAGGTGCTTTTGAGGATAGAGTGGCCAGAAAAGCCCGCAGCCCCAAAGTCTGGGTGGCAATGCAAGTAGTTCCCAGAGGCGTTCATAAAAAGCAAGGGTTGTTCTGGCTGCCACCTTGGCTGTGGGAACAAGGCGAGGACGTTCAGCATATTGGAGGCCGGTGCTGGGAAAAAGTGAAAAAAAGGTGCTTTTGAGGATAGAGTGGCCAGAAAAGCCCGCAGCCCCAAAGTCTGGGTGGCAATGCAAGTAGTTCCCAGAGGCGTTCATAAAAAGCAAGGGTTGTTCTGGCTGTCACCTTGGCTGTGGGAGCCAGGCCAAGAAGTTCAGCATATTGGAGGCCGGTGCTGGGAAAAAGTGAAAAAAAGGTGCTTTTGAGGATAGGGTGGCCAGGAAAGCCCGCAGCCCCAAAGTCTGGGTGGCAATGCAAGTAGTTCCCAGAGGCGTTCATAAAAAGCAAGGGTTGTTCTGGCTGCCACCTTGGCTGTGGGAGTCAGCTCCGGACATTCGGCATATTGGAGGCCGGTGCTGGGAAAAAGTGAAAAAAAGGTGCTTTTGAGGATAGGGTGGCCAGGAAAGCCCGCAGCCCCAAAGTCTGGGTGGCAATGCAAGTAGTTCCCAGAGGCGTTCATAAAAAGCAAGAGGTGTTCTGGCTGCCACCTTGGCTGTGGGAGCCAGGCCAGGAAGTTCAGCATATTGGAGGCCGGTGCTGGGAAAAAGTGAAAAAAAGGTGCTTTTGAGGATAGAGTGGCCAGAAAAGCCCGCAGCCCCAAAGTCTGGGTGGCAATGCAAGTAGTTCCCAGAGGCGTTCATAAAAAGCAAGGGTTGTTCTGGCTGCCACCTTGGCTGTGGGAACAAGGCGAGGACGTTCAGCATATTGGAGGCCGGTGCTGGGAAAAAGTGAAAAAAAGGTGCTTTTGAGGATAGGGTGGCCAGGAAAGCCCGCAGCCCCAAAGTCTGGGTGGCAATGCAAGTAGTTCCCAGAGGCGTTCATAAAAAGCAAGAGGTGTTCTGGCTGCCACCTTGGCTGTGGGAGTCAGCTCCGGACATTCGGCATATTGGAGGCCGGTGCTGGGAAAAAGTGAAAAAAAGGTGCTTTTGAGGATAGGGTGGCCAGGAAAGCCCGCAGCCCCAAAGTCTGGGTGGCAATGCAAGTAGTTCCCAGAGGCGTTCATAAAAAGCAAGGGTTGTTCTGGCTGCCACCTTGGCTGTGGGAGTCAGCTCCGGACATTCGGCATATTGGAGGCCGGTGCTGGGAAAAAGTGAAAAAAAGGTGCTTTTGAGGATAGGGTGGCCAGGAAAGCCCGCAGCCCCAAAGTCTGGGTGGCAATGCAAGTAGTTCCCAGAGGCGTTCATAAAAAGCAAGAGGTGTTCTGGCTGCCACCTTGGGTGTGGGAACAAGGCCAGGATGTTCGGCATATTGGAGGCCGGTGCTGGGAAAAAGTGAAAAAAAGGTGCTTTTGAGGATAGGGTGGCCAGGAAAGCCCGCAGCCCCAAAGTCTGGGTGGCAATGCAAGTAGTTCCCAGAGGCGTTCATAAAAAGCAAGGGTTGTTCTGGCTGTCACCTTGGCTGTGGGAGCCAGGCCAAGAAGTTCAGCATATTGGAGGCCGGTGCTGGGAAAAAGTGAAAAAAAGGTGCTTTTGAGGATAGGGTGGCCAGGAAAGCCCGCAGCCCCAAAGTCTGGGTGGCAATGCAAGTAGTTCCCAGAGGCGTTCATAAAAAGCAAGGGTTGTTCTGGCTGCCACCTTGGCTGTGGGAGTCAGCTCCGGACATTCGGCATATTGGAGGCCGGTGCTGGGAAAAAGTGAAAGAAAGGTGCTTTTGAGGATAGGGTGGCCAGGAAAGCCCGCAGCCCCAAAGTCTGGGTGGCAATGCAAGTAGTTCCCAGAGGCGTTCATAAAAAGCAAGAGGTGTTCTGGCTGCCACCTTGGGTGTGGGAACCAGGCCAGGATGTTCGGCATATTGGAGGCCGGTGCTGGGAAAAAGTGAAAAAAAGGTGCTTTTGAGGATAGGGTGGCCAGGAAAGCCCGCAGCCCCAAAGTCTGGGTGGCAATGCAAGTAGTTCCCAGAGGCGTTCATAAAAAGCAAGGGTTGTTCTGGCTGTCACCTTGGCTGCGGGAACAAGGCGAGAACGTTCAGCATATTGGAGGCCGGTGCTGGGAAAAAGTGAAAAAAAGGTGCTTTTGAGGATAGAGTGGCCAGAAAAGCCCGCAGCCCCAAAGTCTGGGTGGCAATGCAAGTAGTTCCCAGAGGCGTTCATAAAAAGCAAGGGTTGTTCTGGCTGTCACCTTGGCTGTGGGAGCCAGGCCAAGAAGTTCAGCATATTGGAGGCCGGTGCTGGGAAAAAGTGAAAAAAAGGTGCTTTTGAGGATAGGGTGGCCAGGAAAGCCCGCAGCCCCAAAGTCTGGGTGGCAATGCAAGTAGTTCCCAGAGGCGTTCATAAAAAGCAAGGGTTGTTCTGGCTGCCACCTTGGCTGTGGGAGTCAGCTCCGGACATTCGGCATATTGGAGGCCGGTGCTGGGAAAAAGTGAAAAAAAGGTGCTTTTGAGGATAGGGTGGCCAGGAAAGCCCGCAGCCCCAAAGTCTGGGTGGCAATGCAAGTAGTTCCCAGAGGCGTTCATAAAAAGCAAGGGTTGTTCTGGCTGCCACCTTGGCTGTGGGAGTCAGCTCCGGACATTCGGCATATTGGAGGCCGGTGCTGGGAAAAAGTGAAAAAAAGGTGCTTTTGAGGATAGGGTGGCCAGGAAAGCCCGCAGCCCCAAAGTCTGGGTGGCAATGCAAGTAGTTCCCAGAGGCGTTCATAAAAAGCAAGAGGTGTTCTGGCTGCCACCTTGGGTGTGGGAACAAGGCCAGGATGTTCGGCATATTGGAGGCCGGTGCTGGGAAAAAGTGAAAAAAAGGTGCTTTTGAGGATAGGGTGGCCAGGAAAGCCCGCAGCCCCAAAGTCTGGGTGGCAATGCAAGTAGTTCCCAGAGGCGTTCATAAAAAGCAAGAGGTGTTCTGGCTGCCACCTTGGCTGTGGGATCCAGGCCAGGAAGTTCGGCATATTGGAGGCCGGTGCTGGGAAAAAGTGAAAAAAAGGTGCTTTTGAGGATAGAGTGGCCAGAAAAGCCCGCAGCCCCAAAGTCTGGGTGGCAATGCAAGTAGTTCCCAGAGGCGTTCATAAAAAGCAAGGGTTGTTCTGGCTGCCACCTTGGCTGTGGGAACAAGGCGAGGACGTTCAGCATATTGGAGGCCGGTGCTGGGAAAAAGTGAAAAAAAGGTGCTTTTGAGGATAGAGTGGCCAGAAAAGCCCGCAGCCCCAAAGTCTGGGTGGCAATGCAAGTAGTTCCCAGAGGCGTTCATAAAAAGCAAGGGTTGTTCTGGCTGTCACCTTGGCTGTGGGAGCCAGGCCAAGAAGTTCAGCATATTGGAGGCCGGTGCTGGGAAAAAGTGAAAAAAAGGTGCTTTTGAGGATAGGGTGGCCAGGAAAGCCCGCAGCCCCAAAGTCTGGGTGGCAATGCAAGTAGTTCCCAGAGGCGTTCATAAAAAGCAAGGGTTGTTCTGGCTGCCACCTTGGCTGTGGGAGTCAGCTCCGGACATTCGGCATATTGGAGGCCGGTGCTGGGAAAAAGTGAAAAAAAGGTGCTTTTGAGGATAGGGTGGCCAGGAAAGCCCGCAGCCCCAAAGTCTGGGTGGCAATGCAAGTAGTTCCCAGAGGCGTTCATAAAAAGCAAGAGGTGTTCTGGCTGCCACCTTGGGTGTGGGAACCAGGCCAGGATGTTCGGCATATTGGAGGCCGGTGCTGGGAAAAAGTGAAAAAAAGGTGCTTTTGAGGATAGGGTGGCCAGGAAAGCCCGCAGCCCCAAAGTCTGGGTGGCAATGCAAGTAGTTCCCAGAGGCGTTCATAAAAAGCAAGGGTTGTTCTTGCTGTCACCTTGGCTGCGGGAACAAGGCGAGAACGTTCAGCATATTGGAGGCCGGTGCTGGGAAAAAGTGAAAAAAAGGTGCTTTTGAGGATAGAGTGGCCAGAAAAGCCCGCAGCCCCAAAGTCTGGGTGGCAATGCAAGTAGTTCCCAGAGGCGTTCATAAAAAGCAAGGGTTGTTCTGGCTGTCACCTTGGCTGTGGGAGCCAGGCCAAGAAGTTCAGCATATTGGAGGCCGGTGCTGGGAAAAAGTGAAAAAAAGGTGCTTTTGAGGATAGGGTGGCCAGGAAAGCCCGCAGCCCCAAAGTCTGGGTGGCAATGCAAGTAGTTCCCAGAGGCGTTCATAAAAAGCAAGGGTTGTTCTGGCTGCCACCTTGGCTGTGGGAGTCAGCTCCGGACATTCGGCATATTGGAGGCTGGTGCTGGGAAAAAGTGAAAAAAAGGTGCTTTTGAGGATAGGGTGGCCAGGAAAGCCCGCAGCCCCAAAGTCTGGGTGGCAATGCAAGTAGTTCCCAGAGGCGTTCATAAAAAGCAAGAGGTGTTCTGGCTGCCACCTTGGGTGTGGGAACAAGGCCAGGATGTTCGGCATATTGGAGGCCGGTGCTGGGAAAAAGTGAAAAAAAGGTGCTTTTGAGGATAGGGTGGCCAGGAAAGCCCGCAGCCCCAAAGTCTGGGTGGCAATGCAAGTAGTTCCCAGAGGCGTTCATAAAAAGCAAGAGGTGTTCTGGCTGCCACCTTGGCTGTGGGATCCAGGCCAGGAAGTTCGGCATATTGGAGGCCGGTGCTGGGAAAAAGTGAAAAAAAGGTGCTTTTGAGGATAGAGTGGCCAGAAAAGCCCGCAGCCCCAAAGTCTGGGTGGCAATGCAAGTAGTTCCCAGAGGCGTTCATAAAAAGCAAGGGTTGTTCTGGCTGCCACCTTGGCTGTGGGAACAAGGCGAGGACGTTCAGCATATTGGAGGCCGGTGCTGGGAAAAAGTGAAAAAAAGGTGCTTTTGAGGATAGAGTGGCCAGAAAAGCCCGCAGCCCCAAAGTCTGGGTGGCAATGCAAGTAGTTCCCAGAGGCGTTCATAAAAAGCAAGGGTTGTTCTGGCTGTCACCTTGGCTGTGGGAGCCAGGCCAAGAAGTTCAGCATATTGGAGGCCGGTGCTGGGAAAAAGTGAAAAAAAGGTGCTTTTGAGGATAGGGTGGCCAGGAAAGCCCGCAGCCCCAAAGTCTGGGTGGCAATGCAAGTAGTTCCCAGAGGCGTTCATAAAAAGCAAGGGTTGTTCTGGCTGCCACCTTGGCTGTGGGAGTCAGCTCCGGACATTCGGCATATTGGAGGCCGGTGCTGGGAAAAAGTGAAAAAAAGGTGCTTTTGAGGATAGGGTGGCCAGGAAAGCCCGCAGCCCCAAAGTCTGGGTGGCAATGCAAGTAGTTCCCAGAGGCGTTCATAAAAAGCAAGAGGTGTTCTGGCTGCCACCTTGGCTGTGGGAGCCAGGCCAGGAAGTTCAGCATATTGGAGGCCGGTGCTGGGAAAAAGTGAAAAAAAGGTGCTTTTGAGGATAGAGTGGCCAGAAAAGCCCGCAGCCCCAAAGTCTGGGTGGCAATGCAAGTAGTTCCCAGAGGCGTTCATAAAAAGCAAGGGTTGTTCTGGCTGTCACCTTGGCTGTGGGAGCCAGGCCAAGAAGTTCAGCATATTGGAGGCCGGTGCTGGGAAAAAGTGAAAAAAAGGTGCTTTTGAGGATAGGGTGGCCAGGAAAGCCCGCAGCCCCAAAGTCTGGGTGGCAATGCAAGTAGTTCCCAGAGGCGTTCATAAAAAGCAAGGGTTGTTCTGGCTGTCACCTTGGCTGTGGGAGCCAGGCCAAGAAGTTCAGCATATTGGAGGCCGGTGCTGGGAAAAAGTGAAAAAAAGGTGCTTTTGAGGATAGGGTGGCCAGGAAAGCCCGCAGCCCCAAAGTCTGGGTGGCAATGCAAGTAGTTCCCAGAGGCGTTCATAAAAAGCAAGGGTTGTTCTGGCTGCCACCTTGGCTGTGGGAGTCAGCTCCGGACATTCGGCATATTGGAGGCCGGTGCTGGGAAAAAGTGAAAAAAAGGTGCTTTTGAGGATAGGGTGGCCAGGAAAGCCCGCAGCCCCAAAGTCTGGGTGGCAATGCAAGTAGTTCCCAGAGGCGTTCATAAAAAGCAAGAGGTGTTCTGGCTGCCACCTTGGCTGTGGGAGCCAGGCCAGGAAGTTCAGCATATTGGAGGCCGGTGCTGGGAAAAAGTGAAAAAAAGGTGCTTTTGAGGATAGAGTGGCCAGAAAAGCCCGCAGCCCCAAAGTCTGGGTGGCAATGCAAGTAGTTCCCAGAGGCGTTCATAAAAAGCAAGGGTTGTTCTGGCTGCCACCTTGGCTGTGGGAACAAGGCGAGGACGTTCAGCATATTGGAGGCCGGTGCTGGGAAAAAGTGAAAAAAAGGTGCTTTTGAGGATAGGGTGGCCAGGAAAGCCCGCAGCCCCAAAGTCTGGGTGGCAATGCAAGTAGTTCCCAGAGGCGTTCATAAAAAGCAAGGGTTGTTCTGGCTGCCACCTTGGCTGTGGGAGTCAGCTCCGGACATTCGGCATATTGGAGGCCGGTGCTGGGAAAAAGTGAAAAAAAGGTGCTTTTGAGGATAGGGTGGCCAGGAAAGCCCGCAGCCCAAAGTCTGGGTGGCAATGCAAGTAGTTCCCAGAGGCGTTCATAAAAAGCAAGGGTTGTTCTGGCTGCCACCTTGGCTGTGGGAGTCAGCTCCGGACATTCGGCATATTGGAGGCCGGTGCTGGGAAAAAGTGAAAAAAAGGTGCTTTTGAGGATAGGGTGGCCAGGAAAGCCCGCAGCCCCAAAGTCTGGGTGGCAATGCAAGTAGTTCCCAGAGGCGTTCATAAAAAGCAAGAGGTGTTCTGGCTGCCACCTTGGGTGTGGGAACAAGGCCAGGATGTTCGGCATATTGGAGGCCGGTGCTGGGAAAAAGTGAAAAAAAGGTGCTTTTGAGGATAGGGTGGCCAGGAAAGCCCGCAGCCCCAAAGTCTGGGTGGCAATGCAAGTAGTTCCCAGAGGCGTTCATAAAAAGCAAGGGTTGTTCTGGCTGTCACCTTGGCTGTGGGAGCCAGGCCAAGAAGTTCAGCATATTGGAGGCCGGTGCTGGGAAAAAGTGAAAAAAAGGTGCTTTTGAGGATAGGGTGGCCAGGAAAGCCCGCAGCCCCAAAGTCTGGGTGGCAATGCAAGTAGTTCCCAGAGGCGTTCATAAA
Source organism: Numenius arquata (assembly GCF_964106895.1). Lineage (NCBI taxonomy): Eukaryota > Metazoa > Chordata > Aves > Charadriiformes > Scolopacidae > Numenius > Numenius arquata. Next base: position 89,633 of record NW_027414141.1, read on the forward strand.
AAGCAAGGGTTGTTCTGGCTGCCACCTTGGCTGTGGGAGTCAGCTCCGGACATTCGGCATATTGGAGGCCGGTGCTGGGAAAAAGTGAAAAAAAGGTGCTTTTGAGGATAGGGTGGCCAGGAAAGCCCGCAGCCCCAAAGTCTGGGTGGCAATGCAAGTAGTTCCCAGAGGCGTTCATAAAAAGCAAGAGGTGTTCTGGCTGCCACCTTGGGTGTGGGAACCAGGCCAGGATGTTCGGCATATTGGAGGCCGGTGCTGGGAAAAAGTGAAAAAAAGGTGCTTTTGAGGATAGGGTGGCCAGGAAAGCCCGCAGCCCCAAAGTCTGGGTGGCAATGCAAGTAGTTCCCAGAGGCGTTCATAAAAAGCAAGGGTTGTTCTGGCTGTCACCTTGGCTGCGGGAACAAGGCGAGAACGTTCAGCATATTGGAGGCCGGTGCTGGGAAAAAGTGAAAAAAAGGTGCTTTTGAGGATAGAGTGGCCAGAAAAGCCCGCAGCCCCAAAGTCTGGGTGGCAATGCAAGTAGTTCCCAGAGGCGTTCATAAAAAGCAAGGGTTGTTCTGGCTGTCACCTTGGCTGTGGGAGCCAGGCCAAGAAGTTCAGCATATTGGAGGCCGGTGCTGGGAAAAAGTGAAAAAAAGGTGCTTTTGAGGATAGGGTGGCCAGGAAAGCCCGCAGCCCCAAAGTCTGGGTGGCAATGCAAGTAGTTCCCAGAGGCGTTCATAAAAAGCAAGAGGTGTTCTGGCTGCCACCTTGGCTGTGGGAGTCAGCTCCGGACATTCGGCATATTGGAGGCCGGTGCTGGGAAAAAGTGAAAAAAAGGTGCTTTTGAGGATAGGGTGGCCAGGAAAGCCCGCAGCCCCAAAGTCTGGGTGGCAATGCAAGTAGTTCCCAGAGGCGTTCATAAAAAGCAAGGGTTGTTCTGGCTGCCACCTTGGCTGTGGGAGTCAGCTCCGGACATTCGGCATATTGGAGGCCGGTGCTGGGAAAAAGTGAAAAAAAGGTGCTTTTGAGGATAGGGTGGCCAGGAAAGCCCGCAGCCCCAAAGTCTGGGTGGCAATGCAAGTAGTTCCCAGAGGCGTTCATAAAAAGCAAGAGGTGTTCTGGCTGCCACCTTGGGTGTGGGAACAAGGCCAGGATGTTCGGCATATTGGAGGCCGGTGCTGGGAAAAAGTGAAAAAAAGGTGCTTTTGAGGATAGGGTGGCCAGGAAAGCCCGCAGCCCCAAAGTCTGGGTGGCAATGCAAGTAGTTCCCAGAGGCGTTCATAAAAAGCAAGGGTTGTTCTGGCTGTCACCTTGGCTGTGGGAGCCAGGCCAAGAAGTTCAGCATATTGGAGGCCGGTGCTGGGAAAAAGTGAAAAAAAGGTGCTTTTGAGGATAGGGTGGCCAGGAAAGCCCGCAGCCCCAAAGTCTGGGTGGCAATGCAAGTAGTTCCCAGAGGCGTTCATAAAAAGCAAGGGTTGTTCTGGCTGCCACCTTGGCTGTGGGAGTCAGCTCCGGACATTCGGCATATTGGAGGCCGGTGCTGGGAAAAAGTGAAAAAAAGGTGCTTTTGAGGATAGGGTGGCCAGGAAAGCCCGCAGCCCCAAAGTCTGGGTGGCAATGCAAGTAGTTCCCAGAGGCGTTCATAAAAAGCAAGAGGTGTTCTGGCTGCCACCTTGGGTGTGGGAACCAGGCCAGGATGTTCGGCATATTGGAGGCCGGTGCTGGGAAAAAGTGAAAAAAAGGTGCTTTTGAGGATAGGGTGGCCAGGAAAGCCCGCAGCCCCAAAGTCTGGGTGGCAATGCAAGTAGTTCCCAGAGGCGTTCATAAAAAGCAAGGGTTGTTCTGGCTGTCACCTTGGCTGCGGGAACAAGGCGAGAACGTTCAGCATATTGGAGGCCGGTGCTGGGAAAAAGTGAAAAAAAGGTGCTTTTGAGGATAGAGTGGCCAGAAAAGCCCGCAGCCCCAAAGTCTGGGTGGCAATGCAAGTAGTTCCCAGAGGCGTTCATAAAAAGCAAGGGTTGTTCTGGCTGTCACCTTGGCTGTGGGAGCCAGGCCAAGAAGTTCAGCATATTGGAGGCCGGTGCTGGGAAAAAGTGAAAAAAAGGTGCTTTTGAGGATAGGGTGGCCAGGAAAGCCCGCAGCCCCAAAGTCTGGGTGGCAATGCAAGTAGTTCCCAGAGGCGTTCATAAAAAGCAAGGGTTGTTCTGGCTGCCACCTTGGCTGTGGGAGTCAGCTCCAGACATTCGGCATATTGGAGGCTGGTGCTGGGAAAAAGTGAAAAAAAGGTGCTTTTGAGGATAGGGTGGCCAGGAAAGCCCGCAGCCCCAAAGTCTGGGTGGCAATGCAAGTAGTTCCCAGAGGCGTTCATAAAAAGCAAGAGGTGTTCTGGCTGCCACCTTGGGTGTGGGAACAAGGCCAGGATGTTCGGCATATTGGAGGCCGGTGCTGGGAAAAAGTGAAAAAAAGGTGCTTTTGAGGATAGGGTGGCCAGGAAAGCCCGCAGCCCCAAAGTCTGGGTGGCAATGCAAGTAGTTCCCAGAGGCGTTCATAAAAAGCAAGAGGTGTTCTGGCTGCCACCTTGGCTGTGGGATCCAGGCCAGGAAGTTCGGCATATTGGAGGCCGGTGCTGGGAAAAAGTGAAAAAAAGGTGCTTTTGAGGATAGAGTGGCCAGAAAAGCCCGCAGCCCCAAAGTCTGGGTGGCAATGCAAGTAGTTCCCAGAGGCGTTCATAAAAAGCAAGGGTTGTTCTGGCTGCCACCTTGGCTGTG